>NW_027046126.1:0-32720 GCF_025399875.1 Dalotia coriaria | reverse complement strand
GCTTGGTTTTTTTAAAATAATCATTTTCAAGCATTTTAGAACTTGAAATCCAAATAGAAGCAATATTAAAAAAAAACGAAAAAAAAAAAATTTGTCGTTTTCTTGAAACGCGTTAAAACGCAATTTAACCAAAACGTGCTGTTTTGCTTAAAAAATCATTTTCAACATTTTGATCTTGAAATCGTTCAAAAAAAAAATAAATAAAAAATTTTAAAATCCGTGTTTTATGTTTTTTCGTTAAAACGCAGTTTAAAAGGTCAAAAGGGCTTTTTTGCTAAAATAATCATTTTAAAAAACTTTAGATCGTTGAAATGTTCAAATAAAACAATATTTAAAAAAACGAATAAAAAAATTGCGTTTTATGTGTTTTACGCTTAAAACGCAGATTAAACTAAAAACGTGCTTTTTGCAAAAATAATCTTTTTCAACATTTTAGTCTTTAAAATCGTTAAAAATAAGAATATAAAAAAACGAAAAATAAAAATTTCATCGTTTTATGCTGTTTTACGCTTTAAAAACCCAGATTAAAGCTCAAAACGTGCTTTTTTGCTATAATAATCATTTTCAAGCATTTTAGATCGTTGAAATCGTTGAGATAGAAGAAATATTAAAAAAAAACGAATAAAAAAAAATTTTTCGTTTTATGCGTTTTACGCGTTAAAACGCAGATTCTAAAAACGTGCTTTTTTTGCTAAAATAATCATTTTCAAGCATTTTAGATCGTTGAAATCGTTCAAATAAAAGCAATATTAATAAAAATCGAAAATTAAAAATTTTGTCGTTTTTATGCTTTTTTCCCGGTTAAAAACGCGTTAAACCAAAACGTGCTTTTTTTGCTAAAATAATCTTTTTCAAGCATTTTAGATCGTTGAAATCGTTCAAATAAAGCAATATTAAAAAAAGCTAAAAAAAAAATGTTGTCGTTTTTATGCTGACGCGTTAAAACGGTTTTAAAAACTCAAAACGTGCTTTTTTGCTAAATAATCATTATCCAGCATTTTACATCGTTGAAATCTTTTCAAATAAACAAAATTAAAAAACAATAATAAAAGTTTCGCGTTTTATGCTTTTTTAGGGGTTCGCAATTAAAACTAAAAACGTGCTTTTTTGCTAAAATAATCATTTTCAACTTTTTAGATCGTTGAAATGTTTGAATAGAAGCAATATTAAAAAAAACAAATAAAAAAAAATATGTCTTTTTTATGCTTTTTTTACGCGTTAAAAATGCAGATTAAAAGCTCAAAACGTGCTGTTTTCAAAATAATCATTTTCAAGCATTTTAGATCGTTGAAATCGTTCAAATAGAACAATATTAATAAAAAAAAAATAATAAAAATGTTGTCGTTTTCATGTTTTTACGCGTTAAAACGAATTTAACTAAAAACGTGCTGTTTCCTATAATAATCATTTTCAAGCATTTTAGATCGTTGAAATCGTTCAAATGAAGCAATATTAAAAAAAAGACGAATAATAAAAATTTCGTCGTTTTATGCGTTTTAGGGGTTAAAACGCAGAAAAAGCTCAAACGTTCTTTTTTTTGTTTAAAAAACATTTTCGGCATTTAAGATCGTTAAATTTTAAAAGAAGCAATATTAAAAAAAAACGAATAATAAAATTTCGTCTTTTTTTATGCTGTTTTGCGCGTTAAAACGAATTTAAAGCCAAAACGTGCTTTTTCCCAAAAAATCATTTTCAAGCATTTTAGATCGTTGAAATCGTTCAAATAGAACAATTTAAAAACGAATAATAAAAACACGTTTTTTTTGTTTGATTTACGCGTTAAAACACAGATTAAAGCTCAAAACGTGCTGTTTTGCTAAAATTTCATTTTCAAGCATTTTAGATCGTTGAAATCGTTCAGATAAAAGAAATTAATAAAAACGGGGAAAATTTCGTCTTTTTTATGTGTTTTAGCGTTAAAACGCAGTTAAAAACTCAAAATGCTTTTCCCAAAAATTCATTTTCAAAATTTTTAGATCGTTGGAAATCGTTCAAATAAAAACAATATTAAAAAAAACGAATAAAAAAAATTTCGTCTTTTTTTGCTGTTTGCAAAACGCAGATTAAACTCAAAACGTTGTTTTGTTAAAATAATCTTTTTCAAAACAGATCGTTGAAACGTTCAAATAAACAATATTTAAAAAAAACGAATATTAAAAATTTCGTTTTTATGTTTTTTTCCGTTAAAACGCGAAACCAAAAATGCTGTTTTGTCAAAATAATCTTTTTCAAGCTTTTTTTAGATCGTTGAAATCGTTCAAATAAAAGCAATATTAAAAAAAAAGCTAATAAAAAAAGTTGTTTTTTTTTGGGTTTTTTAGCCGTTAAACGCAGTTTTAAAACTCAAAACGTCTGTTTTGCTAAAATAATCATTTATCCATTTACATCGTTGAAATCGTTCAAATAGAAGCAAAATTAATAAAAACGAATAATAAAAGTTTCGTCGTTTTATGCTGTTTTACGCGTTAAAACGCAGATTAAAAGCTCAAAACGTGCTATTTTGCTAAAATAATCATTTTCACATTTTAGATCGTTGAAATCGTTTGAATAGAAGCAATATTAATAAAAACAAATAACAAAAATATGTCTTTTTTAAATGCTGTTTTACGAAAGGTTAAAATGCGATTAAAGCTAAAAAACGTGCGTTTTGCTAAAATAATCATTTTCAAGCATTTTAGATCGTTGAAATCGTTCAAATAGAACAATATTAAAAACGAATATAAAATTTTGTCGTTTTCATGCTGTTTACGGTTAAAACGCAGATTTAAAAACTCAAAACGTGCTGTTTTCCTAAATAATAATCATTTTCAAGCATTTTAGATCGTTGAAATCGTTAAAATAGAAGCAATATTAATAAAAATGAATAATAAAAATTTCGTCGTTTTATGTGTTTTACGAGTTAAAACGAGATTAAAATAAAACGTGCTGTTTTGCTAAAAATCATTTTAAAACTTTAGATCTTGAAATCGTCAAAAAACAAATTTTAAAAGAATAATAAAAAGTTGTCGTTTTATGTGTTTACGCGTTAAAACGCAGATTAACTAAAACGTGCTGTTTCCCAAAAAATAATCATTTTCAAGCTTTTTTAGATCCGTTGAAATCGTTCAAATAGAAATCATAAATAAAAACAATAATAAAAAATGTTTTTATGCGTTTTACGGTTAAAAACGCAGATTTAAGCTCAAAACGTGCTTTAAAAATAATCTTTTTTCAAGCATTTTAAATCGTTAAAATCGTTCAAATAGAACAATATTATAAAAAAAAATAAAAATTCGTCGTTTTATGCTGTTTTGCGGTTAAAACCGGTTTAAAAAGCTCAAAACGTGCTGTTTTCTAAAAATAATCATTTTCAAGCATTTTAGATCGTTGAAATCGTTCAAATAAAAGCAATATTAAAAAAAGAATAATAAAAATGTTGTCGTTTTATGCTGTTTTAGGGTTAAAAGGAATTTCAAAGGCTGTTTTGCTAAAATAATCATTATCCAGCATTTACATCGTTGGAATCGTTCAAATAGAAGCAAAATTAATAAAAAACGAATAAAAAAAGTTTCGTCGTTTTATGCTGTTTTACGCGTTAAAACGCAGTTTAAAAAGCTCAAAACGTGCTATTTTGCTAAAATAATCATTTTCAAGCATTTTAGATCGTTGAAATCGTTTAAATAGAAGCAAATAATAAAAACAAATAACAAAAATATGTCGTTTTATGCTGTTTTACGCGTTAAAATGCAGATTAAAGCTCAAAACTGCTGTTTTGTTAAAATAATCATTTTCAAGCATTTTGAACTTGAAATCGTTAAAAATAGAAGCAATATTAATAAAAACGAATAAAAATTGTTGTCTTTTCATGCTGTTTTACGCGTTAAAAACGCAGATTTAACTCAAAACGTCTGTTTTGCTATAATATATTTTCAAGCATTTAGATCGTTGAAATCGTTCAAATAGAAGCAATATTAAAAAAAATGAATAAAAAAAACTCGTCGTTTTATGCTGTTTGCGTTAAAACGCAGATTAAACCCAAAACGTGCTGTTTTCAAAATATCATTTTAACTTTTTAATCGTTGAAAATCGTTCAAATAGAAGCAATATTAAAAAAACGAATAATAAAATTTCACTTTTTTATGCTGTTTTACGCGTTAAAACGCAATTAAAGCTCAAAACGTGCTGTTTTTGCTAAATAATCTTTTTCAAGCATTTTAGATCGTTGAAATTTTTTTCAAGATAAAAACAAATTAATAAAAAACGAATAATAAAAAATTTTCGTTTTTTGTTTACGCGTTAAAACGCAGATTAAACCAAAAACGTGCTGTTTTGCAAAATAATCATTTTCAAGCATTTTAGATCGTTGAAATCGTTCAAAAAAAGCAATATTAATAAAAAGCGAAAATTAAAAATTTTGTCGTTTTATGCTGTTTTACGCGTTAAAACGCAGATTTAAGCTCAAAACGTGCTGTTTTCTAAAAAAAAATCATTATCCAGCATTTTACATCGTTGAAATCTTTCCCAAATAGAAAAAATTAAAAAACGAATAATAAAAAGTTTCGTCTTTTTATGCTGTTTTACGCGTTAAAACGCAGATTAAAGCTCAAACGTGCTATTTTGCTAAAATAATCATTTGAAAAAGCATTTTGATCGTTGAAATCGTTTTAAATAGAACAATATTAATAAAAACAAATAACAAAAAATGTCGTTTTTATGCTCTTTTACGCGTTAAAACGCAGATTTAAACTCAAAACGTGCTGTTTTGCTAAAATAATCATTTTCAAGCATTTTAGATCGTTGAAATCGTTCAAATAGAAGCAATTTAATAAAACACGAATAATAAAATTTTTCGTTTTATACTGTTTACGCGTTAAAACGCAGATTTAAGCTCAAAACGTGCTGTTTTGAAAATAATCATTTTCAAGCATTTTATCTTTGGGAAATCGTTCAGATAGAAGCAATATTAAAAAAAACGAATTAGTAAAATTTCGTTTTTATGCTGTTTTACGCGTTAAAGCAGATTAAGCTCAAAACGTTCTGTTTTGCTAAAAAATCATTTTCAAGCATTTTAGATCGCTGAAAATCGTTCAAAATAGAAGCAATATTAATAAAAACGAATAATAAAAAATTTGTTTTACTGTTTTACGCGTTAAAACGCAGATTAAAAGCTCAAAACGCTTTTTGCTAAAATAATCATTTTCAAGCTTTTTAAAGATCGTTGAAATCGTTCAAATAAAAGCAAATTAATAAAAAGCGAATATTAAAAATTTTGTCGTTTTGCTGTTTTACGCGTTAAAACGCAGATTTAAGCTCAAACGTGCTGTTTTGCTAAAATAATCATTATCATGCATTTTACATCGTTGAAATTGTTCAAAAGAAGCAAAATTAAAAAAAACGAATAATAAAAGTTTCGTCGTTTTTATGCTGTTTTACCGTTAAAACGCAGATTAAACTCAAAACGTGCTATTTTGCTAAAATAATCATTTTCAAGCATTTTAGATCGTTGAAATCGTTTAAATAAAGAATATTAATAAAAAACAAATAGCAAAAATATGTCGTTTTATGCTGTTTTACGCTTTAAAAATTTGGATTAAACTCAAAACGTACCTTTTGCTAAAATAATCATTTTCAAGCAATTTTAGATCGTTGAAATCGTTCAAATAGAACAATATTAATAAAACGAATAATAAAAAATTTGTCGTTTTGCTGTTTTTACGCGTTAAAAACGCAGATTTAAGCTCAAAACGTGCTGTTTGCTATAATAAAAAAATTTTAAAGCTTTTTTAGATCGTTGAAATCGTTCAAATAAACAATATTAATAAAAACGAATAATAAAAATTTCGTCGTTTTATGCTGTTTTACGCGTTAAAAACAATTTTAAACTCAAAACGTGCTGTTTTAAATTAATCATTTTCAGGCATTTTAGATCGTTGGAATCGTTAAATAGAAGCAAGATTAAAAAAAGACGAATAATAAAAAAATGTCGTTTTATGTGTTTTAGCGTTAAAACGCAGATTTAACTAAAAACGTGCTGTTTTGCCAAAATAATATTTTCAAAAATTTTAGATCGTTGAAATCGTTCAAATAAAAGCAATTTTTATAAAACGAATAATAAAAAATTTTGTCGTTTTTATGCTGTTTTAGGCGTTAAACGCAGTTTTAAGCTCAAACGTGCGTTTTGCTAAATTAATCATTTTCGGCATTTTAATCGTTGAAATCGTTCAACAAAAGCAATATTAATAAAACGAATAATAAAGTTTGTCGTTTTGGCGGTTTACGCGTTAAAACGGGGATTAAAGCTAAAAACGTTCTGTTTTGCTAAAATAATCATTTTCGGCATTTTAACGTTGAAACGTTCAAATAGAAGCAATATTAAAAAACGAATAATAAAGCGTCGTTTTATGCGGTTTTACGCGTTAAAACGCAGATTAAAGCTCAAACGTCTGTTTTGCTAAAATAATCATTTTCAAGCATTTTAGATCGTTGAAATCGTTCAAATAAAAGCAATATTAATAAAACGAAATAAAAAAAATTTGTCGTTTTATGCTGTTTTACGCTTTAAAAACGAAATTTTTAAAGCTAAACGTCTGTTTTGCTAAAAAATCATTTTCAAGCATTTTAATCGTTGAAAATGTTAAATAAAAGAATAATAAAACAAAAAAAATTTGCGCTTTTTTATGCTGTTTTACGCGTTAAAACGCAATTTAAGCTCAAAACGTGCTGTTTTGCTAAAATAATCTTTACCCAGCATTTTACATCGTTGAAATCGTTCAAATAAAGAAAATTAATAAAAACGAATAATAAAAGTTTCGTCGTTTTATGTTTTTACGCGTTAAACGCAGTTTTAAAGCTCAAAACGTGCTTTTTTTGCTAAAATAATCATTTCCAGCTTTTTTAATCGTTGAAATCGTTCAAATAGAAGCAAAATTAATAAAAACAAATAAAAAAAATTGTCTTTTTTATGCTGTTTTACGCGTTAAAGCAGTTTAAAAAGCTCAAACGTGCTGTTTTGCTAAAATAATCATTTTCAAGCATTTTAGATCGTTGAAATCGTTCAAATAGAAGCAATATTAATAAAACACGAAAATAAAAAATTTGTCTTTTTTATACTGTTTTACGCGTTAAAACGCAGATTTAAGCTCAAAACGTGCTGTTTTGGTAAAATAATCATTTTCGCATTATAGATCGTTGAAATCGTTCAGTTAGAAGCAATATTAATAAAAACGAATAGTAAAAATTGTCGTTTTATGCTGTTTACGCGTTAAAACGCAGATTAAAGCTCAAAACGTGCTGTTTTGCCAAAATAATCATTTTCAAGCATTTTAGATCGTTGAAATCGTTCAAATAGAAGCAATATTAATAAAAACGAATAATAAAAATTTCGTCGTTATTATGCTGTTTTACGCGTTAAAACGCAGATTAAAGCTCAAACGTGCTGTTTGTAAAATAATCATTTCAAACATTTTCGATCGTTGAAATCGTTCAAATAGAAGCAATATTTATAAAAAATGAATAATAAAAAATTCGTCGTTTTTATGCTGTTTTAGCGTTAAAACGCAGATTAAAGCTCAAAACGTGCTGTTTTGCTAAATTAATCATTTTCAAGCATTTTGATCGTTGAAATCGTTCAAATAGAAGCAAGATTAATAAAAGACGAATAATAAAAAATTTCGTGTTTTATGCTGTTTACGCGTTAAAACGCAGATTAAAGCTCAAAACGTTCTGTTTTGCTAAAATAATCATTTTCAAGCATTTTAGATCGTTGAAATCGTTCCAAATAGAAGCAATATTAATAAAAACGAATAATAAAATTTCGTCGATTTTATGATGTTTTACGCGTTAAAACGCAGAGTAAATCTCAAAACGTGCTGTTTTGCTGAAATAATCATTTTCAAGCATTTTAGATCGTTGAAATCGTTCAAATAAAAGCAATATTAATAAAAGCGAATATTAAAAATTTTTCGTTTTGTTGTTTTCGCGTTAAAACGCAGATTTAAGCTCAAAACGTGCTGTTTTGCTAAAATAATCTTATCCAGCATTTTACATCGTGAAATCGTTCAAATAGAAGCAAAATTAATAAAACGAATAATAAAAGTTTCTGTCGTTTTATGCTGTTTTACGCGTTAAAACGCAGATTAAAGCTCAAAACGTGCTATTTTGCTAAAATAATCATTTTCAAGCATTTTAGATCGTTGAAATCGTTTAAATAGAAGCAATATTAATAAAAACAAATAGCAAAAAATATGTCGTTTTTATGCTGTTTACGCGTTAAAATGCAGATTAAACTCAAAACGTGCTCTTTTGCTAAATAATCATTTTCAAGCATTTTAGATCGTTAAATCGTTCAAATAGAAGCAATATTAATAAAAACGAAGTAATAAAAATTTAGTCGTTTTATGCTGTTTTACGCGTTAAAACGCAGATTAAATCTCAAAACGTGCTGTTTTGCTATAATAATCATTTTCAAGTATTTTAGATCGTTGAAATCGTTCAGATAGTAGCAATATTAATAAAAACGAATATAAAAATTTCGTCGTTTTTATGCTGTTTTACGCGTTAAAACGCAGATTTAAGCTCAAAACGTGCTGTTTTGCTAAAATAATCATTTTCAAAAATTTTTAGATCGTTGAAATCGTTCAAATTGAAGCAATATTTATAAAAACGAATAATAAAAATTCGTCGTTTTATGCTGTTTTAGGCGTTAAAACGCAGATTAAAGCTCAAAACGTGTTGTTTTGCTAAATTAATCATTTTCAAGCATTTTAGATCGTTGAAATCGTTCAAATAAAAGCAATATTAATAAAAAGCGAATAATAAAAATTTTGTCGTTTTTATGCTGTTTTACGCGTTAAAACGCAGATTTAAGCTCAAAACGTGCTGTTTTGCTAAAATAATCATTATCAGCATTGTACATCGTTGAAATCGTTCAAATAGAAACAATATTAATAAAAACGAATAATAAAAATTTTGTCGTTTTATGCTGTTTTACGCGTTAAAACGCAGATTTAAGCTCAAAACGTGCTGTTTTGCTAAAATAATATTATCAAGCATTTTAATCGTTGAAATCGTTCAATAGAAGCAATATTAATAAAAACGAATTATAAAATTTCGTCGTTTTATGCAGTTTTACCGTTAAAACGAGATTAAAGCTCAAAACGTCTGTTTTGCAAATAATCATTTTCAAGCATTTTAGATCGTTGAAATCGTTCAAATAGAAGCAATATTTACAAAACGAATAATAAAAATCGTCGTTTTGATGCTGTTTTACGCGTTAAAACGCAGATTAAAAGCTCAAAACGTGCTGTTTTGCTAATAATCATTTTCAAGCATTTTAGATCGTTGAAATCGTTCAAATAAAGCAATTGTAATAAAAACAATAATAAAAATTTTGTCGTTTTATGCTGTTTACGCGTTAAAACGCAATTTAAGCTCAAAACGTGCTGTTTTGCTAAAATAATCATTTTCAAGCATTTTAGATCGTTGAAATCGTTCAGATAGAAGCAATATTAATAAAAACGAATAATAAAAATTTCGTCGTTTTATGCTGTTTTACGCGTTAAAACGCAGATTAAAGCTCAAAACGTGCTGTTTTGCTAAATAATCATTTCAAGCATTTTAGATCGTTGAAATCGTTCAAATAGAAGCAATATTAATAAAAACGAATAATAAAAATTCGTCGTTTTATGCTGTTTTACGCGTTAAAACGCAGATTAAAGCTCAAACTTGCTGTTTTGCTAAAATAATCATTTTAAGCATTTAGATCGTTGAAATCGTTCAAATAGAAGCAATTTAATAAAAACGAATAATAAAAATTCGTCGTTTTTATGTGTTTTACGCGTTAAACGCGATTAAAACTCAAAACGTGCTGTTTTGTAAAATAATCATTTCAAGCATTTTGATCGTTGAAATCGTTCAAATAGACAATATTAATAAAAACGAATATAAAAATTTCGTCGTTTTATGCTGTTTACGCGTTAAAACGCAGATTAAAGCTCAAAACGTGGTTTGCTAAAATAATCATTTTTAAGCATTTTAGATCGTTAAAACCGTTCAAATAGAAGCAAATATTAATAAAAAAAAATTAAAAAAAAATTTCATCTTTTTTATGCTTTTTTACGCGTTAAAACGCAGTTTAAAAAGCTAAAAACGTGTTGTTTTGCAAAAATAATCATTTTCGGTTTTTTTTGATCGTTGAAATCGTTCAAATAGAAGCAATATTAATAAAAAACGAAAAAAAAATTTTGTCTTTTTTATGTTGTTTTACGCGTTAAAACGCAGTTTAAAAAGCTCAAAAGGGCTTTTTTGCTAAAATAATCATTTTCAAGCATTTTAGATCGTTTGAAATCGTTAAATAAAAGGGCAATATTAATAAAAACGAATAAAAAAAAATTTTGTCTTTTTAAATGTTTTTTTACGCTTTAAAAAACGCAGATTTAAGCTAAAAACGGCTGTTTTGGTAAAATAATCATTTTAAAAGCATTTTAGATCGTTGAAATCGTTCAGATAGAAGCAATATTAAAAAAAAAAAACGAATTATAAAAAATTTCGTCTTTTTTATGCTTTTTTACGCGTTAATACGCAGAAAAAGTTTCCAAAAGGGCTTTTTTGCAAAAAATAATCATTTTCAAGCATTTTAGATCGTTAAAATGTTCAAATAGAAGCAATATTTACAAAAACGAAAAAAAAAAATATCGTCTTTTTTATGCTGTTTTACGCGTTAAAACGCAGTTTTTCCTTAAAAACGTGCTGTTTTGCAAAAATAATCATTTTCAAGCATTTTAGATCGTTGAAATCGTTCAAATAGAAGAAAATTGTAAAAAAAACCCAAATTTTTAAAAATTTGTCTTTTTTATGTTGTTTTACGCTTTAAAAAACGCGGGTTTTAAACTCAAAAGGGCTGTTTTGGTAAAATAATCATTTTCAAGCATTTTAGATCGTTGAAATCGTTAAAAAGGGAAGGGCCCCAAAATTAAAAAAACGAATAAAAAAATTTCGTCTTTTTTATGTTGTTGTACGCTTTAAAAACGCAGATTAAAGCTCAAACGTGCTGTTTTGCTAAAATAACTTTTTCGTTTTTGATCGTTGAAACTTCCAAAATAGAAGCAATATTAATAAAAACGAAAAAAAAAAATCGTTTTTTATGTTGTTTTACGCGTTAAAACGAGATTAAAGCTCAAAAGGGCTGTTTTGCTAAAATAATCATTTTCAAGCATTTTAGACTTTGGGAAATCGTTCAAATAGAAGCAATATTAAAAAAAACGAATGAAAAAAAAATTCGTCGTTTTATGTTGTTTACGCTTTTGGCAGATTAAAACTAAAAACGTGTTTTTTTCAAAAATAATCATTTTCAAGTATTTTAGATCGTTAAAACCGTTCAAATAGAAGCAATACTAATAAAATACGAATAATAAAAAATTGTCGTTTTATGCTGTTTTACGCGAAAAAAACGCAGATTTATGCTCAAAACGGCTGTTTTGCAAAAATAATCATTTTAAAGCATTTTAGATCGTTGAAATCGTTCAAATAAAAGGGCAAATTAATAAAAAAAAATAATAAAAAATTTTGTCGTTTTATGCTTGTTTTACGCGAAAAACGCAGATTTAAGCTCAAAACTTTCCTTTTTTTGCTAAAATAATGTTTTAAGCATTTTAGATCGTTGAAATGTTCAAATAGAAAAATATTAAAAAAAAAACGAATAATAAAAATTTTGCCTTTTTTATTTGTTTTACGCGTTAAAAACGCAGTTTTAAGCTCAAAACGTGCTGTTTTGCTAAAATAATCATTTTAAACATTTTAGATCGTTGAAATCGTTAACTAGAAGAAAATTTTAAAAAAACGAATAAAAAAAAATTCGTCGTTTTATGTTGTTTTACGCTTTAAAAAACGCAGTTTAAAAAGCTCAAAACGTGCTGTTTTTAAAATAATCATTTTAAGCATTTTGGGACGTTGAAATCTTTTTCAAAAAAAGCTATTAATAAAAATGAATAAAAAAAAATTTCGTCTTTTTTATGCGGGTTTTACGCTTTAAAAAACGCAGATTGAACCCTTCAAAACGTGCTGTTTTGCAAAAATAATAATTTTCAAGCTTTTTGATCGTTGAAATCTTTCCAAATAGAAGTAAATTAATAAAAACGAATAATAGAAAATTGCCGTTTTATGCGTTTTACGCGTTAAAACGCAGATTAGAGCTAAAAAGGGCTGTTTTCTAAAATAACCCAATTTTAAGCATTTTGGGATCTTTGGGAAATCGTTCAAATAGAAGAATATTAAAAAAACGAATAAAAAAAATTTTGTCGTTTTATGCTGTTTTACGCTTTAAAAACGCAGATTAAACCCTTAAAAACGTGCTGTTTTGCTAAAATAATCATTTTCGAGCTTTTTTGATCGTTGAAATCGTTCAAATAGAAGCAATTTTAAATAAAACGAATAAAAAAAATTCGTCGTTTTATGTTGTTTTACGCGTTAAAACGCAGATTAAACCCTCAAAACGTGCTGTTTTGCAAAAAATAATCATTTTCGCATCTGGGGTCGCGATTGAACACTCAAGGTGTTCGGACGTGTTTGAGTTAGCCCTAAATTTGTGCAAGTGTACCAATTGTTAACAAAAAGTGTAAAAAAGTCGAACCCGCCGATGTTAGTTTCGGCGGCGAATACTCCCCAATCGTCGCAAAGAGAATAAAACCCCGTCCAAGATGCATTCTATATCTAAGACGGGCAGCATCCCAGTCCAAAAAAAAATGGACACAGACACACCAATATTTTGGAACAAACGGCAAGAGCTGATGCCCAGCAACTACCGCAGGTCACCCCACTGCTGATCGCAGGGGACCTGTTGCGCTATTTTTGGGTCGGGAAAAAAACGCAAACGAAATCAAAACACAGAATATGGAAAACAACACCGCAACAAATGAAATTTCCAATTAGCAACCAATATGACCCACTTACCCCACTACCCGGGACCCCAGCCCCAAAAACCTAAACCACCACCGATCTTCATCAGAGAAAGAAGCAGAAAAACCATTGGCGCAACCCACTTGACCAAATCATCAAAAAGAATTTACCTGGTCGACCTCAAAAGGGGAGCATTAAAAGAAACGAAACTAAAAACATCGGATAAAACCGACTACACGGTGGTAAATCCAACAGCTCGATGATAATAATAAGCAAAAATTACACCTCCCAAACCCAAAAAACACAAAAAGGACTCCGCATCGTAATTAAGGGAATCGACCACCTAGTGGACCCCAGATGAAATCAAGCTATACTTAGAAAGCTTGAACTATAAAGTGAACGGGGTTCCCCAAAAAATAAAAAAAAAATAAAAGGTACCCAACCTATGTTTAAAGTTGAGTTTAGCCCCAAATCCAGCATAACCCGAAAGGTAAAAGCCATCCCATCTACGACCTAAAATATGTACCCACCGAAAAGGGAACCATCAAAACCGTAAAAAAAGGACAGACCCTGCCCAAAGGTCAAAACGCCAGGAATTTGGACAAAAAAAGACCACTGCAAACTAAAAAAATATTTTCGCCTGTGGAGGAAATCAAAAAAACGCGGGATTGTCCAAAAACCACCCCGTTAATTACCGAGGCTGCATTGTTTTTCCCGGAGATTGCAAGCAAACCAAACATAAACGCAATTCTAATGCACCAAAGCCTAACCCCCCTCCAAGCCAGGTAAAAAAACAACGCCCCCTTTATCCTACACACACCCCCTCAAAACCCAAATCTCCTGGGGAAAAGCAAAAAAATCGGTACTCCACTTATGCAAACGCGCTCAAACAAGCCCCAGATCAACCAGCAAACATCGAAACCATGAAGCTCAAATAATGTTGGGTCATGACTACCATAAAACAACTAACGACATCCATGCAGCAAAAAGCAAGATCTCCAAAATCAGCAAATGAAAATCCTGGCCAGCTTAGGTAGGCCATAATGGAAAAATCAAAATTGCCCAAAGGAACGCCCAATGGCGTAGGGCCCAAACCCTAAACTAGAATTGAAACTTTTTCCCAAAATCCAGAGAAATCGATGTCATGCAATCTCTGAAACCCCTTTTAACATCAAAAGCAACATCAGGATTTATTGCTACACATGTCATATAAACAACCATCCAGACGACAAACCCCGGGGGGGGAACGGAATATTAGTAAAACATCGGTTACGCCACCCCAGCCTTCCCAACTTTCAAACGGGTCTTTCCAGTACACTGCCATCGAAATAACAGATCCCCAACGCAACCTTTAAAAATAATAGCCACATATTGTCCACCTAAGGGACCATAAAAGTAGACCATTTTTTTGTTTAACCATTTCGAAACGATTTTATTATGGTAGGGGATTTCAACGCCAAGTTCCCCAATGGGGCTTTTACGCCTCACAACACCCAGAGGCAAAAAAACCGCTACAAGCCGCCCAGAGACTAAATCTTTATTGTGTATTTTGCTGGTAGCCCTACCTACCGTCCGTCAGACCGTAGGGAAAAATTTCCCATGTAATAGACTTTGCTGTAAATGAAAAAATAAACGACGTCACTTCACAATTACCCCAATCATGGACCTCTCGTCAGAAACACCACCCCAAATTTTTTTTGAACTAATAGCACAAAAACCCACGACCGGTGAAAAAAGCAAACAAGGACAAACTGGGGAAACTTACAGAGAGCATTTAGAAACAATTTCGCCCGAACATCAAGCTAAAACTACGGGAAAAATTTGAAAACTGGGGCAAAATACTTCCAATCTACAAAAAGAATCCATAGTGATAGCAAAACCCCTAAGATTTATTCCCTAACCCTTCGATTCAATTTGAAGGTAATTTAAACCCAAAATAAGCTGCTACTTTCCGCCAAAAAGATCAGCAAGACGAGGGACGCTTCCCCTACCCCCAGAACAAACTAAAACTCAACCCGAGCCACCGCCCGCTTAAAAAAAAAATGTAGCACGTACACAAAAAAGAAGATGTCCAAAAAAACCCCTCCCATCTAAAAGCACCATCCGGCCCCACAATTCAGTCTGGAAAAAAGGTCAAAAACTCAAAAACCCCAATTGCAAAACCCAACCACCTAGAAAGAACAGGGGGAGGGGCAGGGTGACTGACGACAAAAAAATAAAAAAGGGAAAAATTTTGCAAACTACTTTGAAGATACATTTAAAAACCCAAAAATCTGCTTGGGGCCCCCAGCGAAGCACAAAGGCCCTTTAAACAAAACGGACTTCATACAGTTTACCTTAAAGGAACTATCTCACCAAATTAACTCCATCAATAAAAAAAAGCCCCAGGTCCCGATAAATTAAGGAAAAAGGGTCAAATCTTTTTCCGTTAGAAGGTCATGTTGGGCCCACTGCGCTTAATTGAACGCAATCAACCGTCTAAAAATTTCGTACCGGGTAAAAATGGAAAAAGCCAAAGTAATTTTATAAAGGCAAGGTAAAGATCCTACAAGAACAAGTTTTTAAAAGACCAATAGCCTGTTGCCATTATATCCAAATTATACAAAAAATACTTCTTCCAAAATCAAAGAAGACATGGAAAATTTAGCGCTAATCCCGCCACATCAGTTTATTTTAGACAAAGCACGGCACAATCGAACAAGTTCACAAAATTTCCCAAAGAAATCAAGAGGGCACTTGGGAAAAAAAAAGCATATTAAAAAGGCATATTCCCGACGTCGCCTGCTTTTTACAAAGTAAAAACCAAAAACGGACTTTTTCAAAAAATCAACAATCTTTACCAATGAAATATCACAAACTTTTTTAACCAGTTATCTAACAGATCGCACGTTCCAGGTCCAATATGAAACGAAAACAGTATCATTCGACCCATCCAAGCAGGTGTCCCCAAGGAAGTGTACTTTAAACCAATTTTGTACTTGCTTTTTACAAGTGATCTACCAACTGATGACAATATCACCACAACAACTTTTTTCCGATGACACCGCTATATTGGGCCATGATCAAAATTACAAAGTACATAAAAAAACTACAAAACACATGAACAAAATAAGGGGCATGATGTTCCCGGGAAAGGGGGATCAAAAATAAATGAAGGAAAAATCGACACAAATAACATTCCCCCCTTTAAAAAGAACTCCCCACCGATTCAAAAAACAATGTACAAAACTGTGAAATATCTTTGGGAAATTTATCTGGGCAAAGACTCACCTGGAGGGGACTAAAATTAAAAGAGGAACACATCAATATCGTTTTACAGGAAAGTTTTATTGGCTACCCGCAAGCACCCCAAGGTTAAGCACGGAGACAAAAAAATTTTTATTTATAAAGCTGTTATTTAAAAACCCAAAATAACCTATGGAGTTCAACCCCGGGGTTTTGCAAAGCCATCCAAAAACGCAAATCATCGATCGCCGCCCAAAAAAAAAATAATTAGGGCAAAATTTTGGAGCACCTAAGCCCTACGTAATAAAATTTTGCTTAGAGGCACCAACATAAAAAGTGTCGCAAGTGGCAACAAAACATATTTTAAAAAACTATGTCGCAAAAAGAACACCCAAACATAAAGCCGGGCATATATTAAAAAGCCAAAAGATTCAGTAGGGGTTTAAAAGGGGCGGAAAACACTTTAACCTTGCAGACACTGTTCCTCAAAAGATCAACCAGTAGCGACAATGGGTTCCGGCAGACAAAGCAAGTTGACAACACTGGAAAGTCAACAATGTCAAAACCTTCCCGCACGACCAACCGCATAGAAACCCTTGGGTTTTATTTGATTGGGCCCGGTAGCATTTTCCAAAATGCTACCAGCTATACAAAAAACTACCACAGACGTCTAAGAAAGAGGTACCGCAAAACCAAAACCCAAAAAACCCATTCTAAGCAAATCAGGGCCTAAGACTAGGGCCTGCATTAAGACCAACGGGTAACGCAAGGGCAAAAAACACGTTAATTTTATGGGCAATTTATTTCCCTTATTATTTTATTTTATTTATTTATATTTTTTTTTATTTTTTTTTTATTTTTATTTTATGTTTTATTTTTTTTACTTATAATTTAAGAGTCATAATAATTTTTGGGGAGTTCATTTTCTTAAAATGACCCCAAGGAATAAATAAACAAAAATTAAAAAAAAAACATTTTAGATCGTTGGGAAAAGTTCAAATAGAAGCAATATTAATAAAAAACGAATAAAGAATTCCGTCGTCTTTTATGCTGTTTTAGGGTTAAAACGCAGTTTAAAAAGCTCAAAACGGCTTTTTTCAAAAAATCATTTTCCTTTTTAGGTCGGGGAAATCTTTCCCCCAAAAAAAGGCAATAAAAAAAAACGAATAAAAAATTTTTTTTTTATGTTTTTTTTTAGGGTTAAAACCCCGGGATTTCTCAAAACGTGCTGTTTTGGTAAAATAACCTTTTTTAAAAGCTTTTTTAGATCGTTGAAACTTAGATGGGAAGCAATATTAAAAAAAAACGAATAAAAAAAAATTTCCCCGTCTTTTTTCCCCGTTTTACGCGTTAAAACGCAGTTTAAAAAAGCCCAAAAGGGTTTTTTTCAAAGAACCTTTTTTAAAAGCATTTGGGATCATTGAAACTTTCCAAATGAAGAATATTTCAAAAACGAATAATAAAAATTCGTTTTTTACTTTTTTTTCAAAACGAATTAAAAAACTCAAAACGTGCTGTTTTGCTATAAATAATCTTTTTTCAAGCATTTTAGATCGTTGAAATCGTTCAAATAGAAGCAAATTGTAAAAAAAAACGAATTTTTAAAAATTTTTGTCGTTTTATGTTTTTTTACCCCAAAACGCAGATTTAACCCCCAAAACGTCCCGTTTTGGAAAAAACCATTTTCAAGCTTTTTTAACCCGTTGAAATCCAAATAAAACAATATTTTTAAAAAACGAATAATAAAAATTTCGTCTTTTTTATGCTGTTCCCACGCGTTAAAACGCAGAAAAAGCTCAAAACGTGCTTTTTTTGCAAAAAATAATCATTTTCAAGCATTTTGTTTTTAAACTTCAAATGGGAAGCAATATTAAAAAAACAAATAAAAAAAAAATAGTCGTTTTATGCTTTTTTTTAACCTTTAAAAAACGCAGTTTAAAAGCTTAAAACGTGCTTTTTTTGCAAAAATAATCATTTTCAAACATTTTAGATCAAGGGGAAACGATCAAACAGAAGCAATATTAAAAAAAAACGAATGAAAAAAAATTGGTTTTTTTAATGCTGTTTACGCTTTAAAAACCAAGTTTAAAAACCCAAAACGTGTTTTTTTTGCTAAAATAATCTTTTTAAAGCTTTTTTAGATCGTTGAAATCGTTCAAAAAAGAAGCAATACTAATAAAAACGAATAATAAAAATTCGTCTTTTTTTAGTTGTTTTACGCGTTAAAACCGTTTATGCTCAAAACGTGCTGTTTTGCTAAAATAACATTTTCAAGCTTTTGATCGTTGAAATCGTTCAAATAGAAGCAATATTAAAAAAAAGAAAAATAAAAAAATTTTTTGTCGTTTTATGCTGTTTTACCCCGTTAAAACGCAGATTTAACCCTCAAAACGGTTTTTTTTGGCTAAAATAATCTTTTTTTAAGTTTTTGGACGTTAAACGTTCAAATAGAAGCAATTTAAAAAAAACGAAAAAAAAATTTTTGTCTTTTTTATGCTTTTTTTAGGGTTAAAAACGCAGATTTGCTAAAAACTTGCTTTTTAAAATAATCTTTTTCGCTTTTTGAGGGAAATCTTTCCCTAGAAGCAATTTAAAACAAAATAAAAAAAATTTTTGTTTTTTTAGGTTTTTAGCGGAAAAGGGAAAAAGCCCAAAACGTGCTTTTTTTGGCGATAATCTTTTTTCCCCTTTTTGATCGTTGAAATCTTTCCCAAAAATAGAAGTGAAAAAAAAACAAAAAAAAATGTCGCCTTTTGGGGTCCTTGATACGCTTAAAACGAATTTTAAAAGAGGGAGCTCTGAATTAAACCAGTCTTTTTTAAAAAAAAATTTTTTGTAGGTTAAAAAATATCCCGGGATCCGCTTTTCTTTTTGAAAATATCGCTAAAAACATATTTCGATACTAAAGACCCCCTCTTTAAAATTTTTTTTTTTTAATACCCTATTTTTTAAAATTGACTGTAGCCCCTAATTAAATAGTCTATCTTGAAGAAAAATTTTCGAAAGGAAAAGGTTTTAAAATTTTTCCCTTTTATCCCCCAAATTTTAGAAGATACCGCAAAAAAACTTTTTTTGGATAAAAATGAAAAAACCCCCTCTTTTGCATTTTTTTTTTTAAAACCCCCCTTTTTTAAAATTGCCTGTAGCTCTAATTAAACTAGCTATTTTAAAAGAGAAATTTTTCATGGGTTTAAAGGTTTTATGCCATTCGATCCTTTTTCTTAAGTTTGAAGTTATCCAAAAAACATATTTCGATCCCAAGGGAGAAGCCCCCTCTTTTGCTTTTTTTTAAAAATTGAATGTACCCTCTAATTAAACTATCTATCTTAAAGAGAAAATTTTCGTAGGTTAAGGATATGCCATTGGGATCCTTTTATTCTATTATTTTGAAGAAAATCCTCAAAGCATTTTTCCCCGATAAAAATGAAGCCCCCTTTTTTGCAAAATTTTTTTAAAACCCTTTTTTTTAAAATTGACTGTAGCTCTAATTAAAACTCTTATCTTAAAGAAAAATTTTTTGTGGGTTTAAAGGGTTTTATGCCATTCGATCCTCTTTATCTCTATTTAGTTTAGAAGATATCGCTCAAAAAACATATTTCGATACAATTCGATCCTCTTTACCCTTATATTATTTTTAGAAATATCGCAAAAAAACATAATTCGAAAACAATGAGAAAGACCCCCCTTTGCACAATTTTTTAAAACCCTTTTTTAAAAAAATTTAAAATAATCATTTTCAAGTTTTTTTGGGATCGTTGAAATCGTTCAAATAGAAGCAATATTAAAAAAAAAAAACAAATAAAAAAAAATTCGTCGGTTTTATGCTTTTTTACGCGTTAAAACGCAGTTTAAAAAAACTAAAAACTTTCCCTTTTCCCAAAAAAAAATTTCATTTTCAAGCATTTTAGGTCCTTGAAACCCAAATGGGAAGAAAAATTAAAAAAACGAATAATAAAAATTTTGTCTTTTTTTATGTTGTTTTCCCGTTAAAACGCAGATTTAACCCTAAAAACGTGCTGTTTTGGTAAAATAACCTTTTCAACTTTTTTAGATCGTTGAAATCGTTCGATGGGAAGCAATATTAATAAAAAAAAATTATAAAAATTTCGTCTTTTTTTGCTGTTTTCGCGTTAAAACGCGGTTTAAAAGCTCAAACGTCCCGTTTGCTAAAGTAATCTTTTTCCCCTTTTGGGAATCATTGAAATCGTTCAAATAAAAGAATATTTACAAAACGAAATAAAAAAATTCGTCGGGGTGCTTTTTTACGCGTTAAAACCCCAGTTTAAAAAAACTAAAAACGTGCTGTTTTTTATAATAATCTTTTTCAAGCTTTTTTAGATCGGGGAAATCTTTAAAAAAGGGAAAAATTGTAATAAAAAAAAATAAAAAAATTTTGTCGTTTTTATGCTGTTTTACGGGGTTAAAAAGAGTTTTTAAGCTCAAACGGCATTTTGGTAAAATAATTTTTCAAGCATTTTAGATCGTTGTCGTTCAAATGAAGAAAAATATTTTTAAAAAACCAAAAAAAAATTTCGTCTTTTTTTATGGGGTTGTACGCTTTAAAAAACGCAGTTTAAAAAGGCCGTCCCCGTTTTCCCAAAAATAATCATTTTCAAGATTTTAGATCGTTAAAATTTGTTCAAATAGAAGAAATTACTAAAAAAAAAAACGAATAAAAAAAAATTCGTCGTTTTTTTTTTACGCTTTAAAAACGCAGTTTTATCTCAAAACGTTGATTTGCTAAAAAAATCATTTTCAAGCATTTTAGATCGTTGAAATCTTAAAATAAAAATATTAATAAAAACAATAAAAAATTTTGTCGTTTTATGTGTTTTACGCTTTAAAAACCAGATTTGCTCAAAACGTGCGTTTTGCTAAAATAATATTTTCGCATTTTAGATCGTTAAACGTTCAAATAAACAAATTAAAAAAAACGAATAAAAAAAATTCGTCTTTTTTTGCTTTTTGACGCTTAAAACGCAGAAAAGCTAAAAACGTGCTGTTTTCAAAATAGTCTTTTTAAGCATTTTAGATCGTTGAAATCGTTAAAGAAGCAATAAAATAAAATGAATAATAAAATTTCGTTTTTTATGCTGTTTTACGCGTTAAAACGCAGATTCAAGCTCAAAATGCTTTTTTGCTAAAAATAATCATTTTCAAGCATTTTAGGTCGTGAAATCGTTCAAATAGAAGCAATATTAATAAAAAACGAATAATAAAAATTTTTCTTTATCGTTTTACGCGTTAAAGCGCAGATTTGCTCAAAACTGCTGTTTTTGTAAAATAATCATTTTCAAGCATTTTAGATCGTTGAAACGTTCAAATGAAGCAATATTTACAAAACGAATAATAAAAATTTGTCGTTTTATGCTGTTTACGCGTTAAAACGCAGATTAAAGCTCAAAAATTTGTTTTGCTAAAATAATTTTTTCAAGCATTTTGGATCGTTGAAACGTTCAAATAGAAGCAATTGTAATAAAACGAATAATAAAATTTCGTCTTTTTTAAATGCGTTTTACGCGGTAAAACGTAAAAGCTAAAAAACGTGCTGTTTTGCTAAGATAACATTTTCAAGCATTTTAGATCGTTGAAATCGTTCAAATAGAACTATTAAAAAACGAATAATAAAATGTCGTCTTTTATGCTGCTATTCACGTTAAAACGAGATTAGAGCTCGAATTGATTTAGTCTAATTAAAACTGTCTATCTTAAAAAGAAATTTTTGTAGGTTAAGGATATCCCATTCGATCCGCTTTATCTCTATTAGTTTAGAAGATATCGCTAAAAACATATTTCGATACAATGAAAGACCCCCTCTTTGCAAATTTTTTTAAAACCCTTATTTAAAAATTGCTGTAGCTCTAATAAACTAGTCTATCAAAGAGAATTTTTGTAGGTTAAGGATATCCATTCGATCCTCTTTATCTCTATTGTTTGAAGATATCGCTAAAAAATATTTCGATACAAAAAAAGGACCCTTGCATAATTTTTTTAAAACTATTTTTAAAATGACTGTAGCTCTAATTAAACTGTATATCTTAAGAAAAATTTTTGTAGGTTAAGGATATGCAGATCCTTTTATCTCATTAGTTTAAAAGATATGCCAAAACTATTTCATAAAGAGAACCCTTTTGCATAATTTTTTAAACCCCTATTTTTAAAATTGATTTAGCTCTAATTAAACTAGTCTTTTTTAAGGAGAAATTTTTAGGTTAAGGATATCTATCATCTTCTATCTCATAGTTTGAAAGATATCGCTAAAACTATTTCGATAAAATGAGAGACCCCCTCTTGCAGATTTTTTAAAACCCTATTTTTAAAATTGACTGTAGCCTAATTAACACCCTTTTTTTAAAGAGAAATTTTCGTAGGTTACGGATATCCCATTCGATCCTTTTTATTCTATTAGTTTAAAGATATCGCTAAAACTTTTCATACAATGAGAAGACCCCTTTTTGATAATTTTTAAAACCTTTTTTAAATTGACTGTAGCTCTAATTAAACTAGTCTTACTTAAAAAAATTTTCGTAGTTAAAGGATATGCCATTCATCCTTTTTTACCTATTAGTTTAAAAAGATATGCTAAAAACATATTTCGAAAAATAGAGTACTTTGCAAAATTTTTTTTTTAAACCTATTTTTAAAATTGCTGAAAGCTCTAAAAAAACTAGTCGATCTTAAAGAAATTTTCGTAGGTTTGATATGCCTTTTTATCCTTTTATCTCTATTATTTTAGAAGATATCGCTAAAACATATTTCGATAAAAAGAGAAGCCCTCTTGCATTTTTTAAAACCCTATTTTTTAAAATTGACTGTGCTCAAATAAACTAGTATATCTTAAAGAGAAATTTTTGTAGGTTAAGGATATCCACGATCCTCTTTATCTCTATTAGTTTAGAAGATATCGCTCAAACATATTTCGATACATGAGAAGCCCTCGCATATTTTTTAAACCCTATTTTTGAAAATGTTAGCCAATTAAAAGTCTATTTTAAAGAAATTTTTGAGGTTAAGGATTGCTATTTCGATCCTCTTTATCTCTAAGTTTTAAAGATACCCTTTAAAACCTATTCATACAATGAGAAGACCCTCTTGCAATTTTTTTTAAAAACCCTATTTTTAAAATTGACTGTAGCTCTAATTAAAACTAGTCTATCTTAAGAGAAATTTCGTGGGTTTCATTATCATTCGATCCTCTTTATCTCTATTATTTTAGAAGATATCCCTAAAACATATTTCGATAAATGGAAGACCCCTTTTGCATTTTTTTTTAAACCTTGTTTTTTAAATGCTTGTGTTAATTAAATTTATTTATCTTAAAGAATTTTTCGTAGGTTAAGGATATGCATTCGATCCTCTTTATCTCTATTAGTTTTAGAAGATATCACTTCAAAACATATTTCGATACAATGAGAGACCCCCTCTTTTGCATAATTTTTCGAAACCTATTTTTTAAAATTGGCTGGCATTTCTAATTAAACCTGATCGATCTTAAGGAAATTTTCATGCAGAGTTAAGGACATGCCATTTCCACGATCCTCTTTATCTCTATTAGTTTAGAGATATCGCTAAAAACATATTTCGATACAGTAGAGAGGAGCCCCTATTTTGCATATTAATTTTTTTTAAGAGCCCTATTTTTTAGAGATTGACTGTAGCTCTCTAATTTAAAACTAGTCTATACTTAAAGAGAGAATTTTCGTAGGTTAAAGGGATATGCCATTCGATCCTCTTTATCTCTATTAGTTTAAGAGATATCGCTAAAACATATTTCAATACAGTAGGAAGACCCCTCTCTTTTGCATAATTTTTTTTTTAAAACCTTATTTTTAAAATTGGCTGCTTAACTCTATTTAAACTAGCCTATCTTAAAGAGGAATTTTCGTAGGTTAAGGATAGCCATTCAGTCCGCTTTATCTCCATTAGTTTAGAGATGTCTTTGAAACCTTATTTCGATACAGTAAAGGAGGACCCCCTCTTTTTGAAGATTTTTTTAAAACCCTATTTTTTAAAATTTAAAGGTATCCCATTTTCAAGCATTTTAGATGCATTGGGAAATCGTTCAAAATGAAACAATATTAATAAAAACGAATAATAAAAATTCGTCATTTTTATGCTGAAATTTTACGCGTTAAAACGCAGATTAAGAAAGCTCAAAACTTGCTGTTTTGCTAAAGTAATCATTTTTAGCGTTTTAGATCGATTTGAAATCGTTCAAATAGAAGCAATATTAATAAAAACGAATAATAAAACTTCGTCGTTTTTATGCTGTTTTACGCGTTAAAACGCAGATTAAAAGCTCAAAACGTGATATGTTTTGCTAAAATAATCATTTTCCAGCATTTTTGATCATTCAAAATCATTCAGAAATAGGAAGCAATATTAATAAGGAAACGAATGGCAAAAATTCGTCGTTTTTATGCTTTTATTTTACGCGTTAAGAAACGCAGATTAAAGAGAAGCTCAAAACGTGCTATTTTGCTAAAGTAATCATTTTCAAGCATTTTTAGATCATTGAAATCATTTCAAATAGAAACAATATTAATAAAAAACAAATGAATAAAAATTCATCGTTTTTATGCTGTTTACGCGTTAAAGCCTTGCAGATTAAAACTCAAAACGTGCTGTTTTGCTAAAATAATCATTTTCAAGCATTTGGAGTCGTTGAAATCGTTTCAAATAGGAAACAATATTAATAAAAACGAATAATAAAAGAAATTTTGCTCGTTTTTTATGCTTATTTTTACATGATTAAAAGAACGCAGATTTAATACAGAACATGCTGTTTTGGTAAAATCGAAAATCATTTTCAAGCATTTTTAGATCCATTTGAAATCGTTCAGATAGAAGCAATATTAATAAAAGAGCGAATTATAAAATTTCGTCGTTTTATGCTGTTTACGCGGTAAAACCCCTTGAATTAAAGCTCAAAACGTGCTGTTTTGCTAAAATATGAAATCATTTTCAAGCATTTTTAGATCGTTGGAAATCGGTAGATTTCAAATAGGAAGCAATATTTACAAAACAGATAATAAAAATTCGTCCGTTTTATGCTGTTTTGCGTTAAAACGCAGATTAAAAACTCAAAAACGTGCTATTTTGCTAAAATAATAATTTTCAAGCATTTTAGATCGATTTGAAATCGTTCCAAATAGAAACAAGTTACTTAATAAAAACAGATTATAAAAAATTTACATCTACGTTTTTTATGCTGTTTCTACGCGTTAAAACGTAGATTTAAGCTCAAAACAGTGATACTGTTTTGGTAAAATAATCATTTTCAAGCATTTTTAGATCCATTTAGAAATCGTTTCAAATAGAAACCAATATTAATAAAACGAATGATAAAAATTCATTGTTTTACATGCTTATTTTACGCGTTAAAACGCAGATTAAAACTCAAAGGCATTACTTTTTGCTAAAATAATCATTTTCAAGTAATTTTAGATCACATTTAGGAAATCGATTCAAATAGAAGCAATACCCAATAAAAACGAATATTAAAAATTCGTCATTTTTATGCTATTTTACACTTGTTAAAAACGCAGATTTATACTCAAACGTGCTGTTTTGCTAAAATAATCATTTTCAAGCATTTTTAGATCACATTAGAAATTATTTTCAAATAGAAGCAATATTAATAAAAACGAATAATAAAAATTTTGTATCATTTTTTATGCTGGCTACGCGATTAAAACGCAGATTTAGAAACTCAAAACGTGCTGTATTTACTAAAATAAATCGTTTTAAGCATTTTAGATCATTGAAATCATTCAAATAGAAGCAATATTAATAAAAACGAATAATAAAAATTTTGTCATTTTATTCTATTTTACATGATTAAAACGCAGATTTAAACTCAAAACGTACTTTATTTTGCTAAAATAATCATTTTCAAGCATTTAGATCGATTTAGAAATCAGTCAAATAGAAGCAATATTAATAAAACGGAATAATAAAAATTCGTCGTTTTATGCTATTTTACACTTGCCATTAAAACGCAGATTAAAAGCAAAACATTAACATTTTGCTAAAATAATCATTTTTAAGCATTTTGATCCCGTTGAAATCGTTCAAAATAGAAGCAATATTAATAAAAATGAATAATAAAAATTTCATCCCGTTTTTATGCTGTTTACGCGTTAAAACGCAGATTAAACTCAAAACGTGCTGTTATTTTGCTAAAATAATCATTTTCAAAGCATTTTAGATCATTAGGAAATCGTTCAAATAGAAGCAATATTACTAAAACGAATAGCTAAAAATTTGTCGTTTTATACTTTTATTTTACACTTGTTAAAACGCAGATTAGAATCAAAACGCTTGATACTGTTTTGCTAAAATAATCATTTTTAAACATTTTAGATCATTGAAATCGATTTCAAATAGAAGCAATATTAATAAAAAACGGAATACAATAAAATTTCATCGTTTTTTATACTTTTATTTTACTTGATTAGAAACGCAGATTAAAACTCAAAATGCTGTTTTGCCTAAAATAATCATTTTCGAGCATTTTTTGATCATTGGAAATCGTTCAAATAGAAACGTAATAATAAAAGAACGAATAATAAAAGATTCACGTCGTTTTTACATATATTTTACGCGTTAAAACGCAGATTAAAGCTCAAAACGTGCTGTTTTACTTTAAAATAATCATTTTTAAAGCATTCGCGGTCGCATTGAACACTCAATGTATTCCGGACTGTGTTTTGATTAAGCTCCTCAATTTGTACAGGTATAGTACTCCAATTGTTAACAAAAGTGTAATGAGTCAGAGCCGCCGTGTTCAGTTTCGGCGCGAGAATATAATCGTCATATAGAAGGGAATCAACCGCCGTCAAGATTGCGAACTTACATATCTAAAGTACAGCATCCCAGTCCAACAAAATGGACACAGACGCACCAATACTAGAACAAACGGTAGAGCTGAGTACAAGCCACAGCTTCACCGCAGGTCACGCATACTGCTGATCGCAGCGACCTGTTGCGCCACTTTTAGGTCGTGGACAAAACGCAAGAGCGAAATCAAAACACAGAATATAGCAGCAAGCACGCAACAAGTACATTACCAATTGGCAGCCAATACGGTACTTACACTGCAATAAACTCCAGCTTTTAAAGCCTAAACCACCACCGATCTTCATCAGAGAAAAGCAGCAAACCATTGGCGCGTCGCCGGCCAAATCATCAAAAAGAATTCTACCTGAGTCGACCTCAAAGGGCATTATACAGAAACAAGAACTACAAACATCGGATAAAACCGACTACACGGTAGTAGCAAATAGCTCGGTGATAGCCCAATAGAAGCGTACTACTACAACTCAAAACACAAAAAGGACTCACATCGTAATTAAGGGAATCGGCCACTGAAGTAGTTAGATGAAATCAAGCTATACTTGAAAGCGAACTATAAAGTGAACTAGGTTCACAACGCAATAAACAAATACAAAGGTACCCCAACCTATGTTTTAAAGTTAGGCTAGCCCCAGAGATCCAGCATAACTCCGAAGGTAAAACCCATCCCATCTACGACCTAAAAGAATATATGTACTCCACGTAAAGTAGCATCAAAAACCGTACAAAGGACAGACCCTGTCCAATATCAAAACTACCAGGAATTTGGACACACAAAGAGACCTACTGCAAACTAACAAAATATGGCAATACGCCTGTGGAGAATACAGAAACGCTGATTGTCCAGGAAACCACACCCATGCATTACAGGGGCTGCATCTTCAGAGGTTGCAAAACAGGCCAAAACATAAACGCAATTCCTAGTACTTAAAGCCTACTTACCTCCAAGCCAAATTCAAAAAGCAACACCCACTTATCCACCACATCCCTCAAACCCAAAATCTCCTAGGGCAGCAGAAAAATCAGGTACTCCTTGTACAAACGCACGCTCAAACAAGCCCCAGATCAACCAGCAAACATCAGAAACCATACAGAAGCTCAAATAATTGTGATCGCGGCTACCCATACAACAACTAACGGCATCCATACCGCAGCAAATTTACAAAGTCTCCAAAATCAGCAAATGAAAGGAAATCCCTGGCCAGCAAATTTGGGAAAGCCCGCAATGGGAAAATCAAAAATTACCCATGGGACATAGTAGCGTGTAACCATAAACTAGGAATTGAGCTTTCCACAAAATCCGGAGAATCGATGTCATACTAATCTCTGAAACCCTTCTAACATCAAAAACAACATCAGGATTTATTGCTACACATATCCCATATAAACAGCCATCAGACGACAAACCATAATGGAGGAACAGCAATATTAGTAAAACATCGGTTACGCCACCACAGCCTTCCAACTTTCAAGGCAGGATCTTTCCAGTACACTGCCATCGAAATAACAGAGTCCAACGCAACCTAACCAATAGCTAGCCACATATTGTCCACCTAAATTGTACCATAAAAGTAGACCATTTTATTAAAATGTTTAACCATTTTCAATCAAACGATTCATTTACTTAGTAGGAGATTTCCAGCGCCAAGGAAGTCTCAATGGGGCTTGCACACTTACTCCACAACACTTAAGAGACAAAAACAACTGCTACAAGCCGCTCCAGAGACTAAATCTTGATTGTGTATCTGCTGGTAGCCCTACCTACTATCAAATCCAGACCGTAGGAAAATTCCGGATGTAATGGTTTGCTGCTGTAACAAAGAATATTAGCCGACGTCACTTCACAATTACACAATCATGGACCTCTCGTCAGATCACTCACCAACTCTTATTGTAGACTAAAGTAGCACAAACCGACGACCGGTAGAAATACAAACAGGACAAACTGGGTAAACTTACAGAGAGCATTTTAGAACAATTTCTGCGAACATCAATTACAAAAACTACGGAAGACATAGAAACTGCACCAAAAATACTTTAATCTACAATTTAAAAGAATCCATATTGTGTAACCTCTAAAAGATTTATTCCCTAACTCCTTCAGAGATTCAATTTGAAGAGTACTAACCAAACTAAGCTGCTACTTACTGCCAAACGATCAATAGGGCGAGCATACAAGCCCGTACCCCAGAACAAGAGCCTAAAACTCAAGCAAGAGCCACTGCCCGCCAAAACAAAATGCCAGCACGTACAAAATAGAAGATGTCCAAAACACACACTATATACTCTCCCATCTAACGCACTATCGGAGACTCCACCACAATTTAGTCTGAAACGATTCAAAACTCCAAAAGCAATTGCAAACCAACCCACCTTTCATGAGAACAGGCAGAAGAGACGGTAGGTAGGCTGACGACAAAGTAAGCCGAAGAATTCACCGACTACTTTGAAGGCCACATTTTGAAGCCAAATATCTGCTTGGGAGCCCCAGCGAAGCACAATGGCCCTTTAAACAAGGCGGACTTCATACAGTTTACACATAGGGAACTATCTCACCAAATTCGCTCCATCAATGTGCAAAGCCCCAGGTCCCGATAGCATTACAGGAAGAAACTGATCAAATCTTTTGCCGTTAGAGGTCATGTTGGCCCTCTGCGCTTAATAAGGCCTGAAATCAACCGTCTAAATTACGTACCGTGGCATGGAAACAAGCCAAAGTAATTCTTATCACCAGGGAGCCAAGGTAAAAGAGATCCACCACAAGGAACAGAGAGTTCCATATATAGGACCAAATTTAAGCCTGTGCCTAATGCCATCAAATTATACGAAACTACTTCTTCCATACATCCGAGGGCGTGAAGATTTAAGCGCTAATCCCACGCCACATCAGTTTGGCTTCAGACAAAAGCACACAGCACAATCAGACAAGTTGCAAAATTGTCAGTATTAAGAATCAAGAGGGCATGAAAAGAAATAAAGCATATTTAGCATATTCCTGGACGTCCTTGAAGCTTTTGAGTAAACCTGGCGGACTTTTACAAAATCCAACAATCTTTTACATATTGAAATGTCACAAGGCTATTAACCAGTTATCTAACAGATCCTTTGCATTCCAGGTCCAATATGAGAGCAAGGAAATCCAATTATCATTCGACCCATCCAAACCGGTGCCTTCCGCAAGGAAATTGTATTGCTTGGACCAATTATGTACTTGCTTTTCACAAGTGATCTACCAGCCTGGTAATAATATCACCCACCAGAAAGCAACTTTTTACCATTAGCCGCTTCTGTGTACAGTCAAATATTCACAAAGTACATAAAACACTACAAACACACATGAACAAAATAAGCGCATGATGTTCGGAATGGGCATCAAACTAAATGAAGGAAAATCGACACAAATAACATTCTCCTTGAAAAGAACTCCTGTCCACCGATACACATAAACAATGTACAAAACTGTGAAATATCTTGAATTCATCTGGACAAGAGACTCACCTGGAGGGCGCCTACAATAAAAAAGAGGGAACACATCAATATCGTCTACAGGAAAGTCTATTGGCTACTCCGCAAGCACTCAAGGTTAAGCACGGAGACAAAAATTTTCATTTATAAAGCTGTTATTAAACCAATATGGACCTATGGAGTTCAACTCTGGGGTTCTGCAAAAGCCATCCAACACGCAAATCATCGATCGCTGCCAAACAAAAATAATTAGGGCAATTCTTGGAGCACCTAAGTACGTACGTAATAAAATTTTGCTTAGAGGCACCAACATAGAAACAGTGTCGCAAGTGGCAACAAGCATATGTAACAACTATGTCGCAAGGCTAAAGCAACATCCAAACATAACAGCCAGACATATATTAAAGCCAAAAGATTCAGTAGGTTAAAGCGGTCAGACACACTGAACCTTGGCAGACACTGTTCCCTCTCAACGATCAACACAGTAACGACAATGGATTCCGGGCAGACAAAGCAAGTTGACAACACTGGTAAAGTCAACAACGTCATCACCTTCAGCACGACCAACCGCATAGAAACCCTGGTTAGTATTTTGATTGGACTGGTAGCATTTTCCATATGCTACCAGCTACAAGACTACCACAGACGTCTAAGAAAGAGTGTACCGCAACCAACCCAACAACCCATTCTAAGCAAATCAGCAGGCCATAAGACTAGGACCGCACAAGATCAACGTGATAACGCAAGGAGCGTAATCCGTTAATTTTATGTCACTTTATTTCATTATTATTTTATTTTATTTATTTATTTTATTTTATTTTATTTTATTTTATTTTATTTTTATTTTATGTCGTTTTATTTACTTATAATTTAAGAGTCATAATAATTCTTGTAGAGTTACATTCTCTGTAACTGACTCAAGGAATAAATAAACAGATAATTAAAAAAAGCATTTTAGATCGTTGAAATCGTTCAAGAGAATATTAATAAAAAACGAATAAAGAATTCGTCGTCTTTATGCTGTTTTACGCGTTAAAACGCAGATTAAAGCTCAAAACGTGCTGTTTAAATCTGCGTTTTAACGCAAACATCATAAAACGACAAATTTATTAATCGTTTTTATTAATATTTACATTTACATTTCAACGACTCTAAAAAGTGAAATATATTTAAGCAAAACAGCGTTTTGAGCTTTAATCTGGTTTTAACGCGTAAAACAGTTAAAAACGACAAATTTTTATTATTCGTTTTATTAATATTGCTCTATTTGACGATTTCAACGATCTGAATGCGTGAAAATGATTATTTAAACAGCACGTTTGAGCTTAAATCTGCGTTTTAACGCGTAAAACAGCATAAAACGGCAAAATTTTTATTTTCGTTTTTATTAATATTGCTTCTATTTGAACGATATCAACGATCATGAAAATGATTATTTTGAAAGCGTTCACGTTTGACTTTAATCTGCGTTTTAATGCGTAAAAGCAAAGTCGTTGAAATCGTCAAAAAATTATTAAAACGAATAAAATTCGCGTTTATATTGAAGAATATCAATAAAAACGAATTTATAAAATATTTCACTTCGTCGTTAATCGTTAAGCAATATAATACAACGTAATAAAATCGCAGATTACAGTACGCAGTAAACGTGCGTAAACATTGCTAAAATAATCATTTTCAAGCATTTAGATCGTTGAAATCGTTCAAATAGAAGCAATATTAATAAAAACGAATAATAAAAATGTCGTGTTTTTATGCTGTATTACGCGTTAAAACGCAGATTAGAGCTCAAAACGGTAGCTTTTGCGTCTATCTTAAAAATTTTGAGGTTTAAGGATTGCCATTCGATCTTTTATCTCTCAATAGTTTAGAGGATATCGCTAAAACATAATTTCGATCAATGAAAGAGCCCTCTTTTGCATAATTTTTTTTTAAAACGCCTATTTTTTAAAATTGATTGTAGCTCTAATTAAACTAGTCTATCTTAAGAGAGAAATTTTCGTAGGTTAAGGATATGCCATTTCGATCCTCTTTATCTCTATTAGTTTAGAAGATATGCTAAAAACATATTTCGATACAATAGAAGACCCCCTCTTTTGCATATTTTTTTTTTAAAACCCTATTTTTAAAAATTGACTGTAGCTCTAATAAACTAGTCTATCTTAAGAGAAATTTTCTAGGTTAAGGATATGCCATTCGATCCTCTTTATCTCTATTAGATTTAAGATAGCTAATAAAATTTGAAAAGGGGAAGCCCCTTTTTTCCTTTTTTTAAAACCTTTTTTTAAAAAATTCCCAAAAAT
>NW_027046125.1:0-32739 GCF_025399875.1 Dalotia coriaria | reverse complement strand
GCTTGCGCGGTTAAAACGCAGATTAAAAGCTCAAAACGTGCTTTGTTTTGCTAAAATAAGCATTTCAAGCGTTTTGAATGGTTGAAATCGTTCAAATAGAAGCAATATTAATAAAAACGAATAATAAAATTTAAGTGGTTTTATGCTGTTTACGCGTTAAAACGCAGATTTCCAAAGATCAAAACGTGCTGTTTTGCTAAAATAAGCATTTTCAAGCATTTTAGATCGTTGAAATCGGTTCAAATAGACGCAATATTAATAAAAACGAATAATTAAAATTTCACGTCGTTTTTATGCTGTTTACGCGTTAAAACGCTGATTAAAGCTCAAAACGTGTTTTTGAAGCGGCGCAAACGTTTGGTCGTTTAAGTCATTTCAAATAGACGCAATAGTAATAAAACGAATAATAAAAAATTCGTCGTTTTTATGCTGTTTACTTACGTTAAAACGCAGATTAAAGCTCAAAACGTGCTGTTTTGCTAAAATAAGCATTTTCAAGCATTTTTAGATCGTTGAAATCGTTCAAATAGAAGCAATATTAATAAAAACGATGGCCAAAAGAACAAATTGGTTTTGCTGTTTTACGCGTTAAAACGCAGATTAAAGCTCAAAACGTGCTGTTTTGCTAAAATAAGCATTTTCAAATTTTAGATCGTTGAAATCGTTTAAATAGAAGCAATATTAATAAAAACGAATAATAAAAAAATTCGTCATTTTATGCTGTTTTGCGTTGAAATTTACCAGATTATAGCTCAAAACGTGCTGTTTTGCTAAAATAAGCATTTTCAAGCATTTTAGATCGTTGAAATCGTTCAAATAGAAGCAATATTAATAAAAACGAATAATATTCGTCGTTTTATGCTGTTTTCGCGTTAAAGGCACTCAAAACGTGCTGTTTTGCTAAAATAAGCATTTTCAAGCATTTTAGATCGTTGAAATCGTTCAAATAGAAGCAATATTAATAAAAACGAATAATAAAAATTTCGTCGTTTTATGCTGCGCGTTAAAACGCAGATTAAAACTCAAAACGTGCTGTTTTTTGCTAAAATAAAAGCATTTTCAAGCATTTTAGATCGTTGAAATCGTTCAAATAGAAACAATATTAATAAAAACGAATAATAAAAAATTCGTCGGTTTTTATGCTGTTTACGCGTTAAAGCAGATTAATACTCAAAACGTTGTTTTGCTGAATAGCGCAAAGGCGTTTTAGATCGTTAGGAAATCTTCCCGTTCAAATAGACGCAATAAAAATAAAACAGATAATAAAAAATTTTAGTTTTGCTGTTTTGCATTAAAGCGCAGAATAAAGCTCAAAACGTGCTGTTTTGCTAAAATAGAAAGCATTTTCAAGCATTTTTAGATCGTTGAAATCGTTCAAATAGACGCAATATTAATAAAAACGGGTAATAATTTTACGTCGTTTTATGCTGTTTTACGCGTTAAAACGCAGATTAAAACTCAAAACATTGCTGTTTTCAAATAAGCATTTTCAAGCATTTTTAGATCGTTGAAATCGTTTCAAATAGAAGCAATATTAATAAGAGCGGCAGAATAATAAAATTCGTCATTTTTATGCTGTTTTACGCGTTAAACGCAGATTAAAGTTCAAAACGATGCTGTTTTGCTAAAATAACATTTTTAACATTTTTAGATCGTTGAAATCGTTCAAATAGACATAGTAATAAAAACGAATAATTTAAAAATTTTACTGCATTAGTTTTTATGCTGTTTACGCGTTAAAGCAACTGATTAAAGCTCAAAACGTGCTGTTTTGCTTTAAAATAAGCATTTTCAAGAATTTTAGATCGTTGAAATCGTTCAAATAGACGCAATAATGGCAAAAACGAATAATAAAAATTTGTCCGTTTTGCTTTTGTTTACGCGTTAAAAACGCAGATTAAAGCTCAAAACGTGCTGTTTTGCTAAAATAAGCATTTTCAAGCATTTTGGTCGGTGCCGTCGTTCAGGCAAACATCGTAGCTAAAAACGAATAATAAAAATTTCGTCGTTTTATGCTGTTTTACGCCCGTTAAAACGCAGATTAAAACTCAAAACGTGCTGTTTTGCTTTCGTAAGCATTTTCGAGCATTTTAGATCGTTGAAAATCGTTTAAATGAAGCAATATTGTAAACGAATAATAAAAATTCGTCATTTTATGCTGTTTACGCACGTTAAAACGCAGATTTTAATAAAACGTGCTTTTTTGCAAAAAAAGCATTTTCAAGCATTTTAGATCGTTGAAATCGTTCAAATAAAAACAATATTAAAAAAAACGTAATAAAAATTCGTCTTTTTTATGCTGTTTTACGCTTTAAAACGCAGATTAAAAAAAGGTTTTTGCTAAAATAAGCATTTTCAACTTTTTTAGATCGTTGAAATCGTTCAAATGGCAATATTAATAAAAACGAATAAAAAAAAATTTTCGTTTTTTTGTGTTTTACGCGTTAAAACGCAGTTTTAAACTCAAAACTGCTGTTTTGCTAAAATAAGCTTTTTCAAGCATTTTAGATCGTTGAAATCGTTAAATAGACGCAATAAATAAAAACGAATAAAAAAATTTGTGTTTTATGCTGTTTTGGGTTAAAACGCGATTAAACTAAAAAAGTGCTTTTTTGCTAAAATAAACATTTTCAACATTTTAGATCGTTAAAATTTGTTCAAATAAAAATAAATAAAAACGAATAAAAAATTTCGTCTTTTTTTATGCTTTTTTACGCGTTAAAACGCAGTTTAAAAATAAAACGGCTTTTTTTTAAAATAAGCATTTTCAAGCTTTTTAGATCGTTGAAATTTTTTAAAATAAACAATATTAAAAAAAACCGAAAATAAAAATTCGTCTTTTATGCTTTTTTGCTTTAAAACGCAGTTTAAAAACTCAAAACGTGTTTTTGCTAAAATAACATTTTCAAGCTTTTTAGATCTTGAAATCTTTTAAATAGAGCAATATTAAAAAAAAACGAATAAAAAAAAATTTCGTCAATGCTGTTTTACGCGTTCGCAAATAAAAAAAATTTTTTTAAAAAAAAAGCATTTTAGATCGTTATATCGTTCTGAACAATATTAAAAAAAAACGAATAATAAAAATTCGTCCATGTTTTTTTTACGCGTTAAAACGCAGAATAAAGCTAAAAACGTGCTGTTTTGCTAAAATAAGCATTTTCAAGCATTTTAGATCGTTGACATCGTTCAAATAGACGCAATATTAAAAAAACGAATAATAAATATTTCGTCGTTTTATGTTGTTTTACGCGTTAAAACGCAGATTAAGCTCAAAACGTGCCTTTTGCTAAAAATAAGCATTTTCAAGCATTTTAGATCTTTGAAATCGTTCAAATAGAAGCAATATTAATAAAAACGAATAATAAAAATTCGTCGTTTTATGCTGTTTTACGCGTTACAACGCAGATTAAAGCTCAAAACGTGCTGTTTTGCTAAAATAATCATTTTCAAGCATTTTAGATCGTTGAAATCGTTCAAATAGACGCAATATTAATAAAAACGTAATAATAAAAATTTCGTCGTTTTTATGCTGTTTTACGCGTTAAAACGCAGATTAAAGCTCAAAACGTGCTGTTTTGCAAAATAAGCATTTTCAAGCTTTAGATCGTTGAAACGTTCAAATAGAAGCAAATTAAAAAAAACGAATAATAAAAATTTCGTTTTATGCTGTTTTACGCGTTAAAACGCAGATTAAAGCTCAAACGGCTTTTTAATAAAATAAGCTTTTCAAGCATTTAAAGTGAAAATCGTTCAAATATACGCATTAAAGCTATTAAACGAATAAAAAAATTTCGTCGTTTTAGCTGTTTTACGCGTTAAAACGCAGAATAAGCTCAATAACGTGCTGATTTGCTAAAAAAGCATTTTCAAAGCACGTTAGATCGTTGAAATCGTTCAAATAGTGCTAACATTAAAATAAAAACGACAAAAAAATTTTGTCGTTTATATGCTTTTACGCATGTTAAAACGCAGATTAAAGCAAAAACGTAATGTATTAAAAACGATAAAATAAGCTCTTTTCAAGCTTTTTAGATCGTTAAGCAAATGGTTCAAATAGAAGTAGTATTATAAAAACGAATATTAACATTAATCGTGAAATTTTATGCTGTTTTACGTGTTAAAAACGCAGATTAAAGCTCAAAACGTGCTGTTTTGCTAAAATAGCTTTACAAGCATTTTAGATCTTGAAATCGTTTAAATAGAAGTAAATTAATAAACAATAATAAATGGTTCATTTATGCTGTTTACGCGTTAAAACGCAGATTAAAGCTCAAACGTGTGCTGTTTTGCTAAAATAGCATTTTCAAGCATTTTAAGATCTTGAAATCGTTCAAATAGACGTTCAAATTAATAAAAACGAATAATAAAAATTTTTTTTATGTGCTTAGTTAAAAACGGAATAAAGCAAACGGCGTTTTGCTAAAATAAGCATTTTAAGCATTTTAGATCGTTGAAATCGTTCAAATAGAAGCAATATTAATAAAAACGAATAATAAAAAATCGTCGTTTTTACATGTTTTACGCGTTAAAACGCAGATTAAAGCTCAAAACTGCTGTTTTGCTAAAATAAGCATTTTCAAGCATTTTAGATCGTTGAAATCGTTCAAATGGCATAAAAATAAAAACGAATAATAAAAATTTCTGTTTTTTGTTTTACTGCGTTAAAACCAGAATAAAGCTCAAAACGTGCGTTTTGCAAAATAATAACTTTTCAAGCATTTTAGATCGTTGAAATCGTTCAAATAGAAGCAATATTAAAAAAAAACGAATAATAAAAATTGTCATTTTATGCTGTTTTACGCGTTAAAACGGATTAAAGTAAAAACGTGCTGTTTTTAAAATAACATTTTCAAGCATTTTGGTCGTTGAAATGTTCAAATAGACGCAATATTAAAAAAACGAATAAAAAAATTTCGTCGTTTTTATGTGTTTTACGCGTTAAAACGCGTTTAAAACCCCAAAAAACGTTTAAAGCTCAAAACGTGCTGTTTTGCTAAAATAAGCATTTTCAAGCATTTTATGATCGTTGAAATCGTTCAAATAGAAGCAATATTAATAAAAAACGAATAATAAAAATTTCGTCGTTTTATGCTGTTTTACGCGTTAAAACGCAGATTAAAAGCTCAAAACGTGCTGTTTTGCTAAATAAGCATTTTCAAGCATTTTAGATCGTTGAAATCGTTCTAAATAGACGCAATATTAAAAAACGAAATAAAATATCGTAGTTTTTATGCTGTTTACGCGTTAAAACGCAAATTAAAAGCCAAAACGATCTTTTGCTAAATAAGCATTTTCAAGCATTTTAGATCGTTGAAATCGTTCAAATAGACGCAATATTAATAAAAACGAATAATAAAAGAATTTCGTAACGTTTTAATGCTGTTTTGCGTTAAAACGCAGATTAAAGCTCAAAACGTGCTGTTTTGCTAAAATAAGCATTTTCAAGCATTTTAGATCGTGTGAAATCGTTTCAAATAGATGCAATATTAATAAAAACGAATAATAAAAATTTATCGTTTTATGCTGTTTTACGCGTTAAAACGCAGATTAAAGCTCAAAACGTGCTGTTTTGCTAAAATAACATTTTTCAAGCATTTTAGATCGTTGAAATCGTTCAAATAGAGCGCAATATTAATAAAAACAATAATAAAAATTGTCGTTTTATGCTTTTTACGCGTTAAAACGCAGATTAGCTCAAAACGTGCTGTTTTGCTAAAAAAGCATTTTCAAGCTTTAGATCGTTGAAATCGTTTCAAATAGACGCAATAAATTAAATAAAACGAAAATAAAAAATCGTCGTTTTTATGCTGTTTTACGCGTTAAAACGCAGATTAAAGCTCAAAACGTGCTATTTTGCTAAAATAAGCATTTTCAAGCATTTTAGATCGTTGAAATCGTTCAAATAGAAGCAATATTAATAAAAACGAATAATAAAAATTCGTCTTTTATGCTGTTTTACGCGTTAAAACGCAGATTAAAGCTCAAAACTTGCTTTTTTGCTAAAATAAGCATTTTCAAGCATTTTAGATCGTTGAAATCGTTCAAATAGACGCAAAAAAAATAAAAACGAATAATAAAAATTTCGTCGTTTTATGCTGTTTTGGGGTTAAAACGTAGATTAAAGCTCAAAACGTGCTGTTTTGCTAAAATAAGCATTTTCAAGCATTTTGATCGTTGAAATCGTTCAAATAGAAGCAATATTAATAAAACGAATAATAAAAATTTCGTTTTATGCTGTTTTACGCGTTAAAACGCAGATTAAAGTTCAAACGTGCGTTTTCCTAAAATAAGCATTTTCAAGCATTTTAGATCGTTGAAATCGTTCAAATAGACGCAATATTAATAAAAACGAATAAAAAAATTTCGTCGTTTTATGCTGTTTTACGCGTTAAAACCTGATTAAAACTTCAAAACGTGCTGTTTTGCTAAAATAAAGCATTTTCAAGCATTTTAGATCGTTGAAATCGTTCAAATAGACGCAATATTAATAAAAACGATAATAAAAATTCGTCGTTTTATGCTGTTTTACGCCTAAAACGCAGATTAAAGCTAAAAACGTGCTGTTTTGCTAAAATAAGCATTTTCAAGCATTTTAGATCGTTGAAATCGTTCAAATAGACGCAATATTAATAAAAACGAATAATAAAAATTTCGTTGTTTTATGCTGTTTTACGCGTTAAAACGCTGATTAAAGCTAAAACATGCTGTTTTGCTAAAATAAGCATTTTCAAGCATTTTTAGATCGTTGAAATCGTTCAAATAGACGCAATATTAATAAAAACGAATAATAAAAATTCGTCAGTTTTATGCTGTTTTACGCGTTAAACGCAGATTAAAGCTCAAAACGTGCTGTTTTGCTAAAATAAGCATTTTCAAGCGCATTTTAGATCGTTGAAATCGTTCAAATAGACGCAATATTAATAAAAACGAATAATAAAAAATTCGTAGTTTTATGCTGTTTTACGCGTTAAAACGCAGATTAAAGCTCAAAACGTGCTGTTTTGCTAAAATAAAGCATTTTCAAGCATTTTAGATCGTTGAAATCGTTCAAATAGACGCAATATTAATAAAAACGAATAATAAAAAATTTCGTTGTTTTATGCTGTTTTACGCGTTAAAACGCTGATTAACGCTCAAACGTGCTGTTTTGCTAAAATAAGCATTTTCAAGCATTTTTAGATCGTTGAAATCGTTCAAATAGACGCAATATTAATAAAAACGAATAATAAAAATTCGTCGTTTTATGCTGTTTTACGCGTTAAACGCAGATTAAAAGCTCAAAACGTGCTGTTTTGCTAAAATAAGCATTTTCAAGCATTTTAGATCGTTGAAATCGTTCAAATAGAAGCAATATTAATAAAAACGAATAATAAAAATTTGGTCGTTTTTATGCTGTTTTACGCGTTAAAACGCAGATTAAAGCTCAAAACGTGCTGTTTTTGCTAAAATAAGCATTTTCAAGCATTTTAGATCGTTGAAATCGTTCAAATAGACGCAATATTAAAAAACGAATAATAAAAATTCGTCGTTTTTCTGTTTTACGCGTTAAAACGCAGATTAAGCTCAAAACGTGCTGTTTTTGCTAAAATAAGCATTTTCAAGCTTTAGATCGTTGAAATCGTTCAAATAGACGCAATATAATAAAAACGAATAATAAAAATTCGTCGTTTTATGCTGTTTTACGCGTTAAAACGCAGATTAAAGCTCAAAACGGCTGTTTTGCTAAAAATAAGCGTTTTCAAGCATTTTAAATCGTTGAAATCGTTCAAATAGAGCAATATTGATAAAACAAATAATAAAAATTTGTCGTTTTTGACTGTTTTACGCGTTAAACGCAGATTAAAGTTCAAAATGTGCGTTTTTCCTAAAATAAGCATTTTCAAGCATTTTAAGATCGTTGAAATCGTTCAAATAGACGCAATATTAATAAAAACGAATAATAAAAATTTCGTCGTTTTTATGCTGTTTTGCGTTAAAACGCTGATTAAAACTCAAAACGTGCTGTTTTGCTAAAATAAGCATTTTCAAGCATTTTAGATCGTTGAAATCGTTCAAATAGACGCAATATTAATAAAAACGAATAATAAAAATTCGTCGTTTTTATGCTGTTTTACGCGCTAAAACGCAGATTAAAGCTAAAAACGTGCTGTTTTGCTAAAATAAGCATTTTCAAGCATTTTAGATCGTTGAAATCGTTCAAATAGACGCAATATTAATAAAAACGAATAATAAAAATTTCGTTGTTTTATGCTGTTTTACGCGTTAAAACGCTGATTAAAGCTCAAAACGTGCTGTTTTGCTAAAATAAGCATTTTCAAGCATTTTAGATCGTTGAAATCAGTTCAAATAGACGCAATATTAATAAAAACGAATAATAAAAATTGTCGTTTTAATGCTGTTTTACGCGTTAAAACGCAGATTAAAGCTCAAAACGTGCTGTTTTGCTAAAATAAGCATTTTCAAGCATTTTAGATCGTTGAAATCTATTTCAAATAGACGCAATATTAATAAAAACGAATAAAAATTCGTCGTTTTGAAGCTGTTTACGTGTTAAAACGCAGATTAAAGCTCAAAACGTGCTGTTTTGCTAAAATAAGCATTTTCAAGCTTTTTAGATCGTTGAAATCGTTCAAATAGACGCAATAAATAAAAACAAATAATAAAAATTTCGTTGTTTTTATGCTGTTTTCGCGTTAAAACGCTGATTAACGCTCAAAACGTGCTGTTTCAAAATAAGCATTTTCAAGCATTTTTAGATCGTTGAAATCTTCAAAATAGACGCAATATTAATAAAAACCAATAATAAAAATTCGTCGGCAATATTAATAAAAACGAATAATAAAAATTCGTCGTTTTATGCTGTTTTACGCGCTAAAACGCAGATTAAAGCTAAAAACGTGCTGTTTTGCTAAAATAAGCATTTTCAAGCATTTTAGATCGTTGAAATCGTTCAAATAGACGCAATATTAATAAAACGAATAATAAAATTCGTTGTTTTATGCTGTTTTACGCGTTAAAACGCTGATTAAAGCTTCAAAACGTGCTGTTTTGCTAAAATAAGCATTTTCAAGCATTTTAGATCGTTGAAATCGTTCAAATAGACGCAATATTAATAAAAACGAATAATAAAAAATTCGTCGTTTTTATGCTGTTTTACGCGTTAAAACGCAGATTAAAGCTCAAAACGTGCTGTTTTGCTAAAATAAGCATTTTCAAGCATTTTAGATCGTTGAAATCGTTCAAATAGAAGCAATATTAATAAAAACGAATAATAAAATTTGGTAGTTTTATGCTGTTTACGCGTTAAAACGCAGATTAAAGCTCAAAACGTGCTGTTTTTGCTAAAATAAGATTTTCAAGCATTTTAGATCGTTGAAATCGTTCAAATAGACCAATAAAATAAAAACGAATAATAAAATTTCGTCGTTTTATGCTGTTTACGCGTTAAAACGCAGAATAAAGCTCAAACGAGCTGTTTTGCTAAAATAAACATTTTCAAGCATTTTAGATCGTTGAAATCGTTCAAATAGACGCAATATTAATAAAAACGAATAATAAAAATTTCGTCGTTTTTATCTTTACGCGTTAAAACGCAGATTAAAGCTCAAAACGTGCTGTTTTGCTAAAATAAGCATTTTCAAGCATTTTAGATCGTTGAAATCGTTCAAATAGAAGCAATATTAATAAAAACGAATAATAAAAATTCGTCGTTTTATGCTGTTTTACGCGTTAAAACGCAGATTAAAAGCTCAAAACGTGCTGTTTGCTAAAATCAAGCATTTTCAAGCATTTTAGATCGTTGAAATCATTCAAATAGAAGCATATTAATAAAAACGAATAATAAAAAATTCGTCGTTTTATGCTGTTTTACGCGTTAAAACGTAGATTAAAAGCTCAAAACGTGCTGTTTTGCTAAAATAAGCATTTTCAAGCATTTTAGATCGTTGAAATCGTTCAAATAGACGCGCAATATTAATAAAAACGAATAATAAAATTTCGTCACGTTTTTATGCTGTTTTTCGCGTCAAAACGCAGATTAAGGCTCAAAACGTGCAGTTTTGCAAAATACAACATTTTCAAACATTTTTAGATCGTTGAAACCGTTTCAAATAGAAACGTAATGAAAATAAAAACGAATAATAAAAAAATTCGTCGTTTTTATGCTGTTTTACGCGTTAAAACGCAGATTAAAACTCAAAACGTGCTGTTTTTGCTAAAATAAGCATTTTCAAGCATTTTAGATCGTTGAAATCACGTTTCAATAGACGCAATAAAAATAAAAACGAATAATAAAATTTCGTCGTTTTTATGCTGTTTTACGCGTTAAAACGCGAAATAAAGAAACTCAAAACATTAACATTTTTGCTAAAATAAAGCATTTTTCAAGCATTTTAGATCGTTGAAATCACGTTCAAATAGGCGCAGTATTAATAAAACGAATAATAAAAATTTCGTCGTTTTATGCTGCTGTTTTACGCGCGTTAAAACGCGGGTAAAACTCAAAACATTGCTGTTTTGCTAAAATAAGCATTTTCAAGCATTTTAGATCTACGTTGAAATCGTTCAAAATAGACGCAATAAAATAAAAACGGAATAATAAATTTAGTCGTTTTATGCGCATTTACGCGTTAAAACGCAGAATAAAGCTCAAAACGTGCTGTTTTGCTAAAAGTAAAGCATTTCCAAGCATTTTAGATCGTTGGCATCGTTCAAATAAGACACCAATATTAATAAAAAATGGTTGTTTGTAAAGTAGGTTTACGATCGAGATGTTTACGTGATAACGTCTTATTGATGATATAAGTTTTGTTTTTACATTTGCAATTTGTTGTAACACTTCACTTGCGCTTCGCATTTTGTTTTACTGTTAGGCTCCCCGCACACTGCAAACTTTTATCGGCCGATAAAATATTCAGCAAAAACTTAACCGCACGAGAAAATCTCCCGTTCGTTTGTATGCCGCTAAGTGAAGGAGGGCGGAAGATCGGTCAACTCACTCGAACGCTATAACTGGCACGGAATGACTGGCAGCGCTCGGAGATGGAGACGGAGATCGGTCCGTCTCTCTCGTTACTGGCACGAGGGGGTATACCTGCGGTCGACACTCGCTCGTGACGCGGTTTCTGAACGGTCGCAATAAAACGATTTTAAAGACGTTATCACGTCAAAGCGAATAATAAAAAATTCGTCGTTTTATGCTGTTTTTGAGCACTTTAAAAACGCAGATTAAAGCTAAAACGTGCTGTTTTGCTAAAATAAGCATTTTCAAAGCATTTTTAGATCGTTGAAATCACGTTCAAAATAGACGCAATATTAATAAAATACGAATAATAAAATTTCGTTGTTTTTATGCTGTTTTACGCGCGTTAAAACGCTGATTAAAGCTCAAAACGTGCTGTTTTGCTAAAATAAAGCATTTTTCAAGCATTTTAGATCGTGAAATCACGTTCAAATAGACGCAATATTAATAATAAACGAATAATTAAAGTTAAATTCGTTTTATGCTTTACGCGTTAAAGCGCGATTAAAGCTCAAAACGTGCTGTTTTGCTAAAATAAGCATTTTCAATGTTCGATTAAGCTCAAAACGTGCTGTTTTCGCTAAAATAAGCATTTTCAAGCATTTTAGATCGTTGAAATCACGTTCAAATAGACGCAATATTAATAAAAACGAATAATAAAAATTCGTCGTTTTGTACTGTTTACGCGTTAAAACGCAGATTAAGCTCAAAACGTGCTGTTTGCTAAAATAAGCATTTGCAAGCATTTTAGATCGTTGAAATCGTTGGAAATAGACGCAATATTAATAAAAAGAAACGAATAATAAAAATTCGTCGTTTTTATGCTGTTTTGCGTTAAAACGCAGTTAAAAGCTCAAAACGTGCTGTTTTGCTAAAACCAAGCATTTTCAAGCATTTTAGATCGTTGAAATCGTTCAAATAGACGCAATATTAATAAAAACGAATAATAAAAATTCGTCGTTTTACATGCTGTTTTTAGGCGCTAAAACGCAGATTAAAGCTAAAAACGTGCTGTTTAGCACAAATAAACATTTTCATGCATTTTAGATCGTTGAAATCGTTCAAATAGACGCAATATTAATAAAATACGAATAATAAAAATTTCGTTGTTTTATGCTGTTTTACGCGTTAAACGCTGATTGAAAGCTCAAAACGTGCTGTTTTGCTAAAATAAAGCATTTTCAAGCATTTTAGATCGTTGAAATCGTTCAAATAGACGCAATATTGGCAATAAACGAATAATTAAAATTCGTCGTTTTTTATGCTTTTTTACGCGTTAAAACGCAGATTAAAGCTCAAAACGTGCTGTTTGCTAAAATAAGCATTTTCAAGCATTTTTAGATCGTTGAAATCGTTCAAATAGAAGCAATATTAATAAAACGAATAATAAAAATTTGGTAGTTTTTACATCCTGTTTTACGCGTCAAAACGCAGATTAAAGCTCAAAACGTGCTTTTTTTTGCTAAAATAAGCATTTTCAAGCTTTTAGATCGTTGAAATCGTTCAAATGACGCAATTTTTAAAAAAACGAATAATAAAAACCCCCGTTTTTTATGCTGTTTTACGCGTCAAAACGGAGAAGGCTAAAAAACGTGCTTTTTTTTGCTAAAAAAAAAGCTTTTTTCAAGCTTTTTTAAGATCGTTGAAATCTTTTTAAAAATAAGAATATTAATAAAAACGAATAATAAAAATTCGGTTTTATGCTTTTTTTGCCGTTAAAACGCAGATTAAAACTCAAAACTTCTTTTTTTGCTAAAATAAGCATTTTCAAGCATTTTAGATCTTTGGGAAATCTTTTTAAATAGACCCAAAAAAAAAAAAAGGGAAAATAATAAAAAAATTTCGTCTTTTTATGCTGTTTTGCTTTAAAAACGCAGAAAAAAACCAAAACGTGCTGTTTGCTAAAAAAGCATTTTCAAGCATTTTAGATCGTTGAAATCGTTTAAATAGGAAGCAATATTAATAAAAAGGGAAAATAAAAATTCGTCTTTTTTATGCTGTTTACGCGTTAAAACGCAGTTTAAAAAGCTCAAAACGTGCTTTTTTTGCTAAAATAAAATTTTCAAGCTTTTTAAAATTCACGTTAAAAATAGACGCAATAAAAAAAAAACGAATAAAAAAAATTTTCTTTTTTTTATGCTTTTTTTACGCGTTAAAACGCAGAAAAAAACTCAAAACGTCTTTTTCCCAAAAAAAAAACATTTTCAAGCTTTTGATAAATTGAAATCTTTTTAAATAGAAGCAATAAAAAAAAAACCAATAAAAAAAAAATTCGTCTTTTTTTATGTTTTGTTTTACGCTTTAAAAACGCAGATTAAAACTAAAAACGTGCTGTTTTGCTAAAATAAGCTTTTTTCCAAGCATTTCAGATCGTTGAAATCCCGTTAAAATAGACGCAATATTAAAAAAAAACGAATAAAAAAAATTTTCGTGTTTTTATGCTTTTTTTACGCGTTAAAACCAGAAAAAAAATAAAACTTCGGCAAAATAAGCTTTTTTAAAGGCATTTTAGACCCTTTTAAAATCGTTTAAATAGGCAAAAATTAAAAAACGAATAATAAAAAATTCGTCATTTTTATGCTTTTTTACGCGTTAAAACGCAGTTTAAAAAGCTAAAAACGTGCTGTTTTGCTAAAAAAAACATTTTCAAGCTTTTTTAGATCGTTGAAACCCGTTAAAAATAGACGCAATAAAAAAAAAAAACGAATAATAAAAATTTCGTCTTTTTTTATGCTTTTTTACGCGTTAAAACGCAGAAAAAAATTTCAAAACGTGTTTTTTCAAAAAGCATTTTCAAGCTTTTTTAGATCTTTGGGGAAATGTTTAAATAAAAACAATATTAAAAAAAAACCAAAAGCCAAAAAAAATTTGGTCTTTTAAGGTTTTTACGCGTTAAAAACGCAGATTAAAATAAAACTTGCTTTTTTTTTGTTTTAAAATAAGTTTTTTTAAAAGCATTTTTAGACCCGTTAAAAATCGTTCAAATAGACGAAAAATATTAAAAAAAACGAATAATAAAAAATTTCGGAAAGTTTTTATGCTTTTTTTACGCGTTAAAACGCAGAAAAAAAGCTAAAGGGTTGGCTGTTTTGCTAAATTAGCATTTTTCAAGCATTTTAAGCCCGTTGAAATCGTTAAATAGACGCAATATTAAAAAAAACGAATAAAAAAAAATTTCGTTTTTTTTTATGCTTTTTTTACGCGTTAAAACCCCGGTTTAAAGCTCAAAACGTGCTTTTTTTGCAAAAATGGCATTTTAAAGCTTTTTAAAGGTCGTTGAAATCGTTCAAATGACGCAATATTAATAAAAACGAATAATAAAAATTCGTCTTTTTTTTATGCTCTTTTACGCGTTAAAAGGGGGGGTTAAACCCCGGGTTGCTTTTTTTGCTAAAATAAGCTTTTTTAAAAAGCATTTTAGATCGTTGAAATCTTTCCCAAAAAAGACGCAATATTAATAAAAACGAATAATAAAAATTCGTCGTTTTTATGCTGTTTTACGCGTTAAAACGCAGATTAAAGTTCAAAACGTGCTGTTTTAACAAAATAAGCATTTTCAAGCATTTTAGATCGTTGAAATCGTTCAAATAGACGCAATATTAATAAAAACGAATAATTAAATTTCGTCGTTTTTTTATGCTGTTTTACGCGTTAAAACGCTGATTAAAGCTCAAAACATTAACTGTTTTTGCTAAAATAAGCATTTTCAAGCATTTTAGATCGTTGAAATCGTTCAAATAGACGCAATATTAATAAAAACGAATAACCAAAAATTCGTCGTTTTTTTTTTTATGCCTGTTTACGCGTTAAAGCGCGAATTAAACTCAAAAACGTGCTGTTTTTGCTAAAATAAAGCATTTTCAAGCATTTTTAGATCGTTGAAAATCGTTCAAATAGAAGCAATGTAAAAACGAATAATAAAAATTTCGTCGTTTTTATGCTGTTTACGCGGGTAAAACGCAGATTAAAAGCTCAAAACGTGCTGTTTTGCTAAAATAAGCATTTTCAAGCATTTTAGATCGTTAAGAATCTCGTTTAAATAGAAGCAATATTAATAAAAACAAATAATAAAAATTCGTCATTTTATGCTTTTATTTTACGCGTTAAACACCAGATTAAAACCAAAACGTGCTGTTTTGCGCAAATAAGCATTTTCAAGCATTTTAGATCGTTGAAATCGTTCAAATAGAAGCAATATTAATAAAAACGGAATGATAAAAATTCGTCGTTTTTATGCTGTTTACGCGTTAAAACGCAAATTAAGAAGCTCAAACGTGCTTTGTTTTGCTAAAATAAAAGCATTTTCAAGCATTTTAGATCGTTGAAAATCGTTCAAATAAGTAATATTAATAAAAACAAAATAATAAAAAATTCGTCGTTTTTTTACGCTGTTTACGCGTTAAAACGCAGATTAAAACTCAAAACGTGCAGTTTGCTAAAATAAGCATTTTCAAGCATTTTTAGATCGTTGAAATCGGTCAAATAGACGCAATAAAAATAAAAACAAATAATAAAAATTTCGTCGTTTTATGCTGTTTTACGCGTTAAAACGCAGAATAAAACTCAAAACGATGCTGTTTTTGCTAAAATAAACATTTTCAAGCATTTTAGATCGTTGAAATCGTTCAAATAGACGCAATATTAATAAAAACGAATAATAAAATTTCGTCGTTTTTTTATGCTGTTTTACGCGCGTTAAAACGCAGATTAAAACTCAAAACGTGCTGTTTTTCCTTTAAAATAAAGCATTTTCAAGCATTTTGAATCGTTGAAATCGTTCAAATAGAAGCAATATTAATAAAAACGAATAATAAAAAATTCGTCGTTTTTTATGCTGTTTTACGCGTTAAAACGCAGATTAAAGTTCAAAACGTGCTGTTTTGCTAGAATAAGCATTTTCAAGCATTTTTGAATCCGTTGAAATCGTTCAAATAGACGCAATATTAATAAAAACGAATAATTAAAATTTCGTCGTTTTTGTAACATTTTACGCGTTAAAACGCTGATTAAAGCTCAAAACATGCTGTTTTTGCTAAAAATAAGCATTTTCAAGCATTTTAGATCGTTGAAATCGTTCAAATAGACGCAATATTAATAAAAAACGAATAATAAAAAATTCGTCGTTTTTTATGCTGTTTACGCGTTAAACGCGGATTAAAGCTCAAAACGTGCTGTTTTTGCTAAAATAAGCATTTTTCAAGCATTTTAGATCGTTGAAATCATTCAAAATAGAAGCAATATTAATAAAAACGAATAATAAAAATTTCGTCGTTTTTGTAACATTTTACGCGTTAAAACGCGTTAAAGCTCAAAACGTGCTGTTTTGCTAAAATAAGCATTTTTCAGAAGCATTTTAGATCGTTGAAATCGTTCAAATAGAAGCAATATTAATAAAACGAATAATAAAAATTCGTCGTTTTTACATGCTGTTTTACGCGTTAAGAAACGCAGTTAAACAAAACGTGCTGTTTTGCTAAAATAAGCATTTTCAAGCATTTTTAGATCGTTGGAAATCACGTTCAAATAGACGCAATAAAAATAAAAACGAATAATAAAAATTTCGTCGTTTTATGCTGTTTTACGCGTTAAAACGCAGAATAAAGCTCAAAACGTGCTGTTTTCAACAAAATAAACATTTTCAAGCATTTTAGATCGTTGAAATCGTTCAAATAGACGCAATATTAATAAAAAACGAATAAAAATTCGTCGTTTTTATGCTGTTTTACGCGCGTTAAAACGCGGATTAAAGTTCAAAACGTGCTGTTTTTGCTTTAAAATAAGCATTTCAGAAGCATTTTAGATCGTTATGAAATCACGTTCAGAATAGACGCAATATTAATAAAAGAGCGAATAATTAAAATTTCGTCACGTTTTTATGCTGTTTTACGCGTTAAAACGCTGATTAAAATAAAACGTGCTGTTTTGCTAAAATAAGCATTTTCAAGCATTTTAGATCGTTGAAATCGTTCAAATAGACGCAATATTAATAAAAACGAATAATAAAAAATTCGTCGTTTTATGCTGTTACGCGTTAAAACGCAGATTAAAAGCTCAAAACGTGCTGTTTTGCTAAAATAAGCAGTTTCAAGCATTTTAGATCGTTGAAATCGTTCAAATAGACGCAATATTAATAAAAACGAATAATAAAATTTCGTAGTTTTTATGCTGTTTTTACGCGTTAAAACGCAGAATAAAGCTCAAAGCAGTAACAATTTTCAAATTAAGCATTTTCAAGCATTTTAGATCGTTGAAATCGTTCAAATAGACGCAATATTAATAAAAAACGAATAATAAAAATTTCGTTGTTTTATGCTGTTTTACGCGTTAAAACGCTGATTAAAGCTCAAACGTGCTGTTTGCTAAAATAAGCTTTCAAGCATTTTGAATCGTTGAAATCGTTCAAATAGACGCAATATTAATAAAAACGAATAATAAATTCGTCGTTTTATGCTCTTTTACGCGCGTTAAAACGCAGATTAAAGCTCAAAACGTGCTGTTTTGCTAAAATAAGCATTTTCAAGCATTTTAGATCGTTGAAATCGTTCAAATAGACGCAATATTAATAAAAACGAATAATAAAATTCGTCGTCGTTTTATGCTGTTTTACGCGTTCAAACGCAGATTAAAGCTCAAAACGTGCTGTTTTGCTAAAATAAGCATTTTCAAGCATTTTTAGATCGTTGAAATCGTTCAAATAGACGCAATATTAATAAAAATGAATGTAAATTCGTCGTTTTATGCTGTTTACGCGTTAAAACGCAGAATAAAACTCAAAACGTGCTGTTTTGCTAAAATAAACATTTTTCAAGCATTTTAGATCGTTAAAATCGTTCAAATGAACGCAATAATGTAAAAACGAATAATAAAAATTTCGTCGTTTTTATGCTGTTTTGCGCGTTAAAACGCGAGATTAAAGCTCAAAACGCGTGCTTTGTTTTAGCACAAATAAGCATTTTCAAGCATTTTTAGATCGTTGAAATCGTTCGTGAAGCAATATTAATAAAAACGAATAATAAAAAAATTCGTCGTTTTATGCTGTTTTTACGCGTTAAAACGCGATTAAAGTTCAAAACGTGCTGTTTTGCTAAAATAAGCATTTTCAAGCATTTTTAGATCGTTGAAATCGTTCAAATAGTACGCAATATTAATAAAAAACGATGGTAAAATTTCGTCGTTTTTATGCTGTTTTTACGCGTTAAAACGCGCTGATTAAAACTCAAAACGTGCTGTTTTTTTGCTAAAATAAGCATTTTCAAGCATTTTAGATCGTTGAAATCGTTCAAATAGACGCAATATTAATAAAAACGAATAATAAAAAAAGTACGTCGTTTTTACATGCTGTTTACGCGTTAAAACGCAGATTAAAGCTCAAAACGTGCTGTTTTTGCTAAAATAAGCATTTTCAAGCATTTTAGATCGTTGAAATCGTTCAAATAGAAGCAATATTAATAAAAACGAATAATATTGAAATTTCGTCGTTTTATGCTGTTTACGCGTTAAAACGCAGATTAAGAAACTCAAAACGTGCTGTTTTGCAACAAAATAAGCATTTTCAAGCATTTTAGATCGTTGAAATCGTTTAAATAAACAATATTAATAAAAACAAATAATAAAAAATTCGTCATTTTTTATGCTGTTTTGCAGCGTTAAAACGCAGATTAAGCTCCAAAGCATTGCTGTTTTTGCTAAAATAAGCATTTTCAAGCATTTTAGATCGTTGAAATCGTTCAAATAAACAATATTAATAAAACGAATAATAAAAAATTCGTCGTTTTTATGCTGTTTTTACGCGTTAAAACGCAAATTAAGCTCAAAACGTGCTGTTTTTGCTAAAATAAGCATTTTCAAGCATTTTAGATCGTTGAAATCGTTCAAATAGAAGCAATATTAATAAAAACAAATAATAAAATTCGTCGTTTTACGCTGTTTTGCGCGTTAAAACGCAGATTAAAACTCAAAACGTGCAGTTTGCTAAAATAAGCATTTTCAAGCATTTTAGATCGTTGAAATCGTTCAAATAGACGCAATAAAATAAAAACAAACCGTAAAAATTTCGTCGTTTTTTATGCTGTTTACGCGTTAAAACGCAGAATAAAGCTCAAAACGTGCTGTTTTTGCTAAAATAAACATTTTCAAGCATTTTAGATCGTTGGAAATCGTTCAAATATAGACGCAATATTAATAAAAAACGAATAATAAAAATTTCGTCGTTTTTATGCTGTTTTACGCGTTAAACGCAGATTAAAACTCAAAAGCGTGTATTTTTTGCTAAAATAAGCATTTTCAGAAGCATTTTGAATCGTTTGAAATCGTTCAAATAGAGAAACAATATTAATAAGAAGCGAATAATAAAAAATTCGTCGTTTTTTATGCTGTTTTACGCCGCGTTAAACGCAGATTAAAGTTCAAAACGTGCTGTTTTTGCTAAAATAATAAGCATTTTCAAGCATTTTTAGATCGTTGGAAATCGTTCAAATAGACGCAATATTAATAAAACGAATAATTAAAATTTCGTCGTTTTTGCATGCTATTTTTACGCGTTAAAACGCTGATTAAAGCGCTCAAAACGTGCTGTTTTTGCTAAAATAAGCATTTTCAAGCATTTTAGATCGTTGAAATCGTTCAAATAGACGCAATATTAATAAAAATGGCAAAATTCGTCGTTTTATGCTGTTTACGCGTTAAACGCAGATTAAAAGCTCAGAAGCGTGCTGTTTTGCTAAAATAAGCATTTTCAAGCATTTTAGATCGTTGAAATCGTTCAAATAGAAGCAATATTAATAAAAACGAATAATAAAAATTTCGTCGTTTTTATGCTGTTTTGCGCGCGTTAAAACGCAGATTAAAGCAAACGTGCTGTTTTGCTAAAATAAGCATTTTCAAGCATTTTTAGATCGTTTGAAATCGTTCAAAATAGAAGCAATATTAATAAAAACGAATAATAAAAAATTCGTCGTTTTATGCTGTTTACGCGTTAAAACGCAGATTAAAAGCTCAAAACGTGCTGTTTTGCTTTAAAATAAGCATTTAAGCATTTTTAGATCGTTGAAATCGTTCCAAATAGACGCAATAAAAATAAAAACGAATAATAAAATTTCGTCGTTTTTATGCTGTTTTACGTTAAAACGCAGGGCCAAGCTCAAAACGTGCTGTTTTGCTAAAATAAACATTTTCAAGCATTTTAGATCGGTGAAATCGTTCAAATAGACATAATATTAATAAAAACGAATAATAAAAATTCGTCGTTTTTATGCTGTTTTACGCGTTAAAACGCAGATTAAAGTTCAAAACGTGCTGTTTTTGCTAAAATAAGCATTTCAAGCATTTTAGATCGTTGAAATCGTTCAGAATAGACGCAATATTAATAAAAAACGAATGAGTAAAATTTCGTCGTTTTTAATACTGTTTACGCGTTAAAACGCTGCAGTTAAAACTCAAAACGTGCTGTTTTTGCTAAAATAAGCATTTTCAAGCATTTTAGATCGTTGAAATCGTTCAAATAGACGCAATATTAATAAAAACGAATAATAATAAAAATTCGTCGTTTTTATGCTGTTTACGCGTTAAAGCAGATAAAGCTCAAAACGTGCTGTTTTGCTAAAATAAGCATTTTCAAGCATTTTAGATCGTTGCAGAATCGTTCAAATGAAGCAATATTAATAAGAAGCAGATAATAAAAATTTCGTCGTTTTATGCTGTTTTACGCGTTAAAACGCAGATTAAAGCTCAAAACGTGCTGTTTTGCGCTAAAATAAAGCATTTTCAAGCATTTTAGATCGTTGAAATCGTTTAAATAGAAGCAATGTGGCAAAACAAATAATAAAAAATTCGTCATTTTTATGCTGTTTTGCGTTAAAACGCAGATTAAAGCTCAAAACGTGCTGTTTTTGCTAAAATAAGCATTTTCAAGCATTTTAGATCGTTGAAATCGTTCAAATAGAAGCAATATTAATAAAAACGAATAATATAAAATTCGTCGTTTTTATGCTGTTTTACGCGTTAAAACGCAAATTAAAACTCAAAACGTGCTGTTTGCTAAAATAAGCATTTTCAAGCATTTTAGATCGTTGAAATCGTTCAAATAGAGAAGCAATATTATTAATAAAAACGAATAATAAAAATTCGTCGTTTTTACGCTGTTTACGCGCGTTAAACGCAGATTAAAACTCAAAACGTGCTGTTTTTGCTTTAAAATAAACATTTTCAAGCATTTTTAGATCGTTGAAATCGTTCCAAATAGATGCAATATTAATAAAAACAGATAATAAAAATTTCGTCGTTTTTTATGCTGTTTTACGCGTCAAAACGCAGATTAAGGCTTTCAAAACGTGCTGTTTTGCTAAAATAAACATTTTCAAGCATTTTAGATCGTTGAAATCGTTCAAATAAACAATATTAATAAAAACGAATAATAAAAAAATTCGTCGTTTTATGCTGTTTTTACGCGTTAAGAAACGCGAATTAAAACTCAAAACGTGCTGTTTTTGCTAAAATAAAAGCATTTTCAAGCATTTTAGATCGTTGAAATCGTTTGTTCAAATAGACGCAATAAAATAAAAAACGAATAATAAAATTTCGTCGTTTTATGCTGTTTTACGCGTTAAAACGCAGATTAAAGTTCAAAACGTGCTGTTTTGCTAAAGTAAACATTTTCAAGCATTTTGAATCGTTAAAATCGTTCAAATAGACGCAATATTAATAAAACGAATAATTAAATTTCGTCGTTTTTATGCTGTTTACGTTAAAACGCTGATTAAGCTCAAAACGTGCTGTTTTTGCTAAAATAAGCATTTTTCAAGCATTTTTGATCGTTGAAATCGTTCCGATAGACGCAATATTAATAAAACGATAATAAAAATTCGTCGTTTTAGCATGCTGTTTACGACTTAAAACGCAGATTAAAAGCTCAAAACGTGCTGTTTTTTGCTAAAATAAGCATTTTCAAGCATTTTAGATCGTTGAAATCGTTCAAATAGAAGCAATATTAATAAAACGAATAATAAAATTCGTCGTTTTATGCTGTTTTTTACGCGTTAAAACGCAGATTAAACTCAAAACGTGCTGTTTGCTACAAAATAAGCATTTTCCAGCATTTTTAGATCGTTGAAATCGTTCAAATAAAACAATATTAATAAAAAATTCGTCGTTTTTTACGCTGTTTTACGCGTTAAAACGCAGATTAAAACTCAAAGCGTGCTGTTTTGCTAAAATAAGCATTTTCAGAAGCATTTTTAAGATCGTTGAAATCGTTCAAATAGACGCAATATTAATAAAAACGGAATGGCAAAAATTTCGTCGTTTTTATGCTGTTTTACGCGTCAAAACGCAGATTAAAGGCTCAAAACGTGCTGTTTTGCTAAAATAAGCATTTTCAAGCATTTTAGATCGTTGAAATCGTTCCGATAGAAGCAATAATAAAACGAATAATAAAAAATTCGTCGTTTTTATGCTGTTTTACGCGTTAAAACGCAGATTAAAACTCAAAGAGCATTATGTTTTGCCTTTAAAATAAGCATTTTACAGCATTTTAGATCGTTGAAATCGTTCAAATAGACGCAATACAAAATAAAAACGAATAATAAAAATTTCGTCGTTTTTATGCTGTTTTTACGCGTTAAACGCAGAATAAAGCTCAAAACGTGCTGTTTTGCTAAAATAAGCATTTTCAAGCATTTTTAGATCATTGAAATCGTTCAAATAGACGCAATATTAATAAAAAGGAATAAAAAAAAATTTCGTCGTTTTTATGCTGTTTTACGCGTTAAAAACGCGAATTAAAGTTCAAAACGATGCTGTTTGCTAAAATAAGCATTTTCAAGCATTTTTTAGATCGTTGAAATCGTTCCAAATAGACGCAATATTAATAAAAACGAATAATTAAGTACGTAGACACATGCTGTTTACGCGTTAAAACGCTGATTAAAACTCAAAACGTGCTGTTTTTGCTAAAATAAGCATTTTCAAGCATTTTAGATCGTTGAAATCGAACCAAATAGACGCAATATTAATAAAAACGAATAATAAAATTCGTCGTTTTTATGCTGTTTACGCGTTAAACGCAGATTAAAGCTCAAAACGTGCTGTTTTGCTAAAATAAGCATTTTCCAGCATTTTTGAATCATGGTTGAAATCGTTCAAATAAGTAATATTAATAAAACGAATAAGCAAAAATTTCGTCGTTTTATGCTGTTCGCGTTAAAACGCAGATGCAAAAAGCTCAAAACGTGCTGTTTTTGCACAAAATAAGCATTTTTAAAGCATTTTTAGATCGTTGAAATCGTTTAAATAGAAGCAATATTAATAAAAAACAAATAATAAAATTCGTCATTTTATGCTGTTTACGCGTTAAAACGCGAATTAAAACTCCGCTTGTGCTGTTTTGCTAAAATAAAGCATTTTCAAGCATTTTTAGATCGTTGAAATCGTTCAAATAAAGCAATATTAATAAAAACGAATAATAAAAAATTCGTCGTTTTTTTATGCTGTTTTACGCGTTAAAACGCAAATTAAAGCTCAAAACGTGCTGTTTTTGCTTTAAAATAAAGCATTTTCAAGCATTTTAGATCGTTGAAATCGTTCAAATAGAAGCAATATTAATAAAAACGAATAATAAAAATTCGTCGTTTTTACGCTGTTTACGCGTTAAAACGCAGATTAACTCAAAACGTGCTGTTTTGCTAAAATAAGCATTTTCAAGCATTTTAAGATCGTTTGAAATCGTTCAAATAAGACGCAATATTAATAAAACGAATAATAAAATTTCGTCGTTTTTTATGCTGTTTTACGCGTCAAACGCAGATTAAGGAGAAAACAAAACGTGCTGTTTTGCTAAAATAAACATTTTCAAGCATTTTAGATCGTTGAAATCGTTCAAATAGAAGCAATATTAATAAAAACGAATAATAAAAATTCGTCGTTTTATGCTGTTTTACGTTAAAACGCAGAATAAAACTCAAAACGTGCTGTTTTAGCTAAAATAAGCATTTTCAAGCATTTTAGATCACATTTGAAATCGTTCAAATAGACGCAATAAAAATAAAAACGAATGGCAAATTTCGTCGTTTTGTAGCATTTACGCGTTAAAACGCGTTAAAGTTCAAAACGTGCTGTTTGCTAAAATAAAGCATTTTCAAGCATTTTTAGATCGTTAAAATCGTTCGATAGACGCAATATTAATAAAAACGAATAATTAAAATTTCGTCGTTTTTACATGCTGTTTTCACGCGTTAAAACGCTGATTAAAGCTCAAAACGTGCTGTTTTTGCTAAAATAAGCATTTTCAAGCATTTTGATCGTTGAAATCGTTCAAATAGACGCAATATTAATAAAAACGAATAATAAAGAATTCGTCGTTTTTTATGCTGTTTACGACTTAAACGCAGATTAAAGCTCAAAACGTGCTGTTTTGCTAAAATAAAGCATTTTCAAGCATTTTAGATCGTTGAAATCGTTCAAATAGAAGCAATATTAATAAAAAACGAATAATAAAATTGTTACGTTTTATGCTGTTTTACGCGTCAAAACGCAGATTAAGGCTCAAAACGTGCTGTTTTTGCTAAAATAAGCATTTTCAAGCATTTTAGATCGTTGAAATCGTTCAAATAGAAGCAATATTAATAAAAACGAATATTAAAAATTCGTCGTTTTATGCTTGTTTGCGTTAGGCGCGATTAAAACTCAAAACGTGCTGTTTTGCTAAAATAAGCATTTTCAAGCGATTTTTAGATCCGTTTGAAATCGTTTCAAATAGACGCAATAAAATAAAAAACGGAATAATAAGGGCTAAGTCGTTTTTATGCTGTTTTACGCGTTAAAACGCAGAATAAAAGCTCAAAACGTGCTGTTTTTGCTAAAATAAGCATTTTTCAGCATTTTTAGATCATTGAAATGATTTCAAATAGGCGCAATATTAATAAAAACGAATAAAAAAAAATTTCGTCGTTTTTTATGCTGTTTACGCCGTTAAAACGCAGATTAAAAACTCAAACGTGCTGTTTTGCACGATAAAGCATTTTCAAGCATTTTAGATCTAGTAAAAGAAATCGTTCAAATAGACGCAATATTAATAAAAAGAATAAAAAATTTTCGTCTTTTTTATGTTTTTTACGCGTTAAAAAACGCGATTAAAGTCAAAACGTGCTGTTTTTAAAAAAGATTTTAAGATTTTTAATCGTTAAATGCAAATAAGAAAATTTTAAAAAAACGTTTTCTTTTTAGTTTTTACGCGTTAAACCAAAAAAGCTGGCTGTTTTAAAAAAGCTTTTCCCGATTTTTAATGGAAATTTAAAAAAAAATAAAAAAAACGAAAAAAAAAAATTTCGCTTTTAGTTTTTTTTAGCTTAAAAGGGGCTTTTGCTAAAAGGCTTTTTGTTTTAAAATGATTTTCGCTTTTTAAATTTTAAACGTTTAAAAAAACCCTTTTTTTAAAACTAAAAAACCCGTATTTTACTGTTTTGCAAAAAAACCCATTAAAAAGCTAACGTTGTTTTGTAAAATAAGCATTTAAAATTTTAATTTGTTTTCTTTTCCTTAAAGCTTTTCAAAACGTTAAAATTGCTTTTAGCTTTTTAGCGAAAAAAACGAAATTTAAACTAAAACCGTTTTTAAAAACTTTTAAAAGCTTTTAGCGTTAAACGCAAAAAAACAAAATATTTAAAAAAAAAAAAAAAAAAATTTTTGTCTTTTACCTTTTTTAGGTTAAAAAAGAAAAATAAATGCGTTTTGTTTAAAAAAGTTTTTAAGCTTTTTTAACTTAAATCGTTCAAATAAGAAAATTTAAAAAAAAAATAAAATTTCTGAGCTTTTTATAAAAGCATAATAAAAATTTTTTTGCTTAAAAAAATTTTTAAGCATTTAAGTTAAATCGTTTAAAAAAATTTAAAAAAATTAAAAATTCCGAGCTTTTTATTAAAACGAAAAAAAAACCCCCCGGCTGTTTTGCTAAAAAAGATTTTCAAGCTTTTAGCCTTAACTTTTCAAAGCGAAAAAATAAAAAAAAAATTAAAATTTTTGTTTTATTTTTTCGCGTTAAAGCGTTAAAATTTAAAAAAGGGCGTTTTTTAAAAAAAGTTTTTAAGCATTTTAACTTAAAATCGAAAAAGGGCCAATAAATAAAACAAAATTAAAATTTCTTTTTGCTGTTTTACGCGTTAAAAGGGTTTAAACTAAAAAGGGCTTTTTTGCTAAATGCATTTTCCTTTTTGATCGTTAAATCGTTCAAATAGAAGCAATATTAATAAAAACGAATAATAAAAATTCGTCGTTTTATGCTGTTTACGCGTTAAAAACGCAAATTAAAAGCTCAAAACGTGCTGTTTTGCTAAAATAAGTATTTTCAAGCATTTTAGATCGCTGAAATCGTTCAAACAGAAGCACATTAATAAAAACGAATAATAAAATCTGGGTCGTTTTACGCTGTTTTACGCGTTAAAACGCAGATTAAAGCTCAAACGTGCTGTTTTGGCAAAATAAGCATTTTCAAGACGATCGTTGAAAATCGTTCAAACAGACGCAATATTAATAAAAAACGAATAATGTACCTGTCAGTATGCTGTTTTACGCGTCAAAAACGCAGATTAAGGCTCAAAACGTGCTGTCGCTAAAATACAAACATTTTCAAGCATTTTAGATCGTTGAAATCGTTCAAATAGAAGCAATATTAATAAAAACGGTAATAATAAAAAATCTGTCGTTTTTATGCTGTTTTACGCGTTAAAACGCAGAATAAAACTCAAAACGTGCTGTTTTGCTAAAATAAGCATTTTCAAGACGATCGCTGAAATCGTTCAAATAGACGCAATAAAAATAAAAAACGAATAATAAAAATTTCGTCGTTTTATGCTGTTTTACGCGTTAAAACGCAGATTAAAGTTCAAAACGTGCTGTTTTGCTAAAATAAGCATTTTCAAGCACGATCGTTAAAATCGTTCAAATAGACGCGAATATTAATAAAAAACGAATAATTAAAATTTCTGCCGTTTTTATGCTGTTTTACGCGTTAAAACGCTGATTAAAAGCCTTTCAAACGTGCTGTTTTGCTAAAATAAGCATTTTCAAGCATTTTTGATCGTTGAAATCGTTCAAATAGACGCATATTAATAAAAAAAACGAATAATAAAAATCTGTCGTTTTATGCTGTTTACGACTTAAAATCGCAGATTAAAGCTCAAAACGTGCTGCCTTTGCTAAAAATAAGCATTTTCAAGCATTTTAGATCGTTGAAATCGTTCAAATAGAAGTACATTAATAAAACGAATAATGTACCCGTCGTTTTATGCTGTTTTACGCGTTAAAACGCAGATTAAAGCTCAAACGTGCTGTTTTGCTAAAATAAGCATTTTCAAGCATTTTAGATCGCTGAAATCGTTCAAATAGCTAAATATTAATAAAAATTCGTCGTTTTACGCGACAGCGTTAAAACGCAGATTAAAGCTCAAAACGCCACGGCTACATTTCAAGCATAATAGGATCGTTGAACCGTTCAAATAGACGCAATATTAATAAAAAAACGAATAATAAAATTCGTCGTTTTTAGTTGTTTTACGCGTCAAACCCAGATTACACTCAAAACGTGCTGTTTTGCTAAAATGGGCATTTTCAAGCATTTTAGATCGTTGAAATCGTTCAAATAGAAGAATATTAATAAAAACGAATAATAAAAAATTCGTCGTTTTTATGCTGTTTTACGCGTTAAAACGCAGATTAAAAACTCAAACGTGCTGTTTTATAAAATACATTTTCAAGCATTTTTAGATCGTTGAAATCGTTCAAATAGACGCAATAAAAATAAAAACGCAATAATGTACCTTCGTCGTTTTTATGTTGTTTTACGCGTTAAACGCAGAATGCTCAAACGTGCTGTTTGCTGTACCAAGCATTTTCAAGCATTTTAGATCATTGAAATCGTTCAAATAGGCGCAATATTAATAAAACGAATAAAAAAAATTTCGTCGTTTTATGCTGTTTTTACGCGTTAAAACGCAGGATTAAAGCTCAAAACGCCATTTTATAAAATAAGCATTTTAAAAGCATTTTAGATCGTTAAAATCTTTTCTAGAAGCAATTTTTAATAAAAAAAAAATTAAAAAATTTCGTCTTTTTTATGCTTTTTAACGCTTTAAAAAACGCAGAAAAAAAGCTAAAAACTTGTTTTCCCAAAAATAAGCTTTTTCCCCTTTTTTAGATCGTTGAAATCGTTCAAATAGACGTATTAAAAAAAAACAATAATAAATATTTCGTCTTTTTTATGCTGTTTTACGCGTTAAAAACGCAGTTTAAAAACTAAAAACGTGCTGTTTTGCAAAAAATAAGCTTTTTTCAAGCTTTTTTGATCGTTAAAATCGTTCAAATAGACGCAATAAATATAAAAAAAAGAAAAATTTCCCCCCCTTTTTTATGCTGTTTTACGCGTTAAAACGCAGAATAAAGCTAAAAAAGGGCTGTTTTGCTAAAAAAAGGCATTTTAAAGCATTTTAGATCGGGGAAACCGTTAAAAGGGGGCGCAATTAATAAAAAACGAATAATAAAATTTCATCTTTTTTATGCTGGGGTTAAAACGCAGTTTAAAAAGCTAAAAACGTTGTTTTGTTTTAAAAATAAGCTTTCCCAAGCATTTTAAATCGTTGAAATCGTTAAAAATAGAAGCAATATTAAAAAAAACCAAGTAAAAAAAAATTGGTGTTTTATGTTTTTTTACGCGTTAAAACGCAGATTAAAGCTAAAAACGTGCTGTTTTGCTAAAATGGGCATTTTCAAGCTTTTTTAGATGTTGAAATCTTTTAAAAGGGGGCGCAATAAAGGAAAAACGAATAATGCCCTTTGTTTTTTAGGCTTTTTTACGCGTTAAAACGCTGATTAAAGCTCAAACTTCTTTTTGCTAAAATAAGCATTTTCAAGTTTTTTTGGGATCGTTGAAACCCCGTTCAAATAGAAGCAATATTAATAAAAACGAATAAAAAAATTCGTCTTTTTTATGTTGTTTTACGCGTTAAACGCAGATTAAAGCTCAAAACGTGCTGTTTTGTTTAAAATAAGCATTTTCGCTTTTTTGGCGTTGAAATCGTTAAAAAGGGGCCCAAATTAATAAAAACAAATTTAAAAAATTTGTTTTTTTTTGGGCGGCCGTTAAAAACGCAGTTTAAAAACCTCAAAACGGCTGTTTTGTTTTAAAATAAAGCATTTTCGCTTTTTTGATCGTTGAAATCGTTAAAAAGACGCAAATTAAAAAAAAAGGGAATAATTTGTTTTTTATGCTTTTTACGCGTTAAAACCCCAGATTATAGCTAAAAACGTGCTTTTTTTGCAAAAATAAGTTTTTAAAAGCTTTTTTAGATCGTTGGGGAAATCGTTCAAATAGAAGCAATTTGGAAAAAAGGGGAAAATAAAAATTGTGGTTTTGTTGTTTCACGCGTTAAAACGCGGGATTAAAGCTCAAAACGTGTTTTTTGCTAAAATAAGCATTTTCAAGCATTTTGATCGTTGAAATGGGTTTAGAAGCAATTTTAAAAACGAATAAAAAAAATTCGCCCGTTTTTATTTGTTTTACGCGTTAAACCGTTTAAAACCCCAAAACTTTGCTGTTTTCAAAATAAGATTTTCGGTTTTTTAGATCGTTAAAATCGTTCAAATAGAAGCAATATTAAAAAAAACAATAAAAAAAATTTCGTCGTTTTTATGTTTTTTTAGGGTTAAAAAGGGGGGGAAAAAAACTAAAAACGTGCTTTTTTTTGCTAAAATAAGCTTTTTTTAAGCATTTTAGACCCTTTGGGAAATTTTCCCCGGACGCAAAAAAAAATAAAAAAAAAAAAAATTTCGCCGTTTTTATCTTTTTCTTTAAAAAGGGGGGGGGAATAAAGCCCCAAAACGTGCTTTTTTTAAAAAATAAATTTTCAAGCTTTTTTTAGATCGTTGAAATCGTTCAAATAGACGCAAATTAAAAAAAACGAATAAAAAAAAATTTGTCTTTTTTATGCTGTTTTAGGGGGTTAAAACGCAGAAAAAAGTTTCCAAAAGGGGTCGTTTTTGCTAAAATAAGAAATTTCAATCGTTTTAAATCGATGAAATCTTCATTATCGTTTCGCAAAATAAAACGCAAATAAAAAGCTCAAAATGCTGTTTGCTTAAAAAGCAGTTAAAGCTTTAAAAGATCGTTACTAAAATAAGCATTTTCAACATTTTAGATCGTTGAAATTTCACTTTGATGCTTTAATAAAAACGCAATTAAATTTCTCAAGTTTGTATGCTGTTTTGCGTTAAAACGATTAAAGCTTAAAACGTGCTGTTCAAAATAAGCTTTTTAAGCATTTTAAAAATCGTTGACATCGTTCAATGAGCTAATATTGAAAAAAACGAATATAAATTTCGTCGTTTTTGCTAAAATACGCGTTTAAAGCATATTAACTCAAAATGTTCAAATAGAAGCTAAAATAGCATTTTCAAGCATTTAGATCTTCGTCGTTTATATGAAGCAATATTAATAAAACGAATAATAAAAACTGCTTTTTTTAAATGCTGATTTTAAGCGTTTAAGCGTTAAACGTTCAAAACGTCGTATAACAAAAAAAGCATTTTACAAGCTTTGTCGTTTTAATCGTTCTAGACGCAAAAAAAAAAACGATCAAAATTTTGTGTAATAAGCTTTTTTAAACGCGTTAAAACGCGAATAAACTCAAAAGTGCTATTAATAAAAACAAATGAATTTTCAAGCATTTTAGATGTTGAAATCGTTAAAAACGCAGATTAATAAAAACAAATAATAAAAATTCGTCTTTTTTACGCTGTTTTACGCGTTAAAACGCAGATTAAAGCTCAAAACGTGCTGTTTTGCTAAAATACGCATTTTCAAGCATTTTAGATCGTTGAAATCGTTCAAATAGAAGCAATATTAATAAAACGAATAATAAAAATTTCGTCGTTTTTATGCTGTTTTACGCGTTAAAACGCAGATTAAAAGCTCAAAACGTGCTGTTTTGCTAAAATAAGCATTTTCAAGCATTTTAGATCGTTGAAATCGTTCAAATAGACGTAATTTTAATAAAACGAATAATAAAAATTCGTCGTTTTATGTTGTTTTACGCGTTAAAACGCAGATTAAAGCTAAAAACGTGCTATTTTGCTAAAATAAGCATTTTCAAGCATTTTAGATCGTTGAAATCGTTCAAATAGAAGCAATATTAATAAAAACGAATAATAAAAAATTGTCTTTTTTATGCTGTTTTACGCTTTAAAAACACAGATTAAAAGCTCAAAACGTGCTGTGTTGCTAAAATAAGCATTTTCAAGCATTTTAGATCGTTGAAATCGTTCAAATAGACGCAATATTAATAAAAACGAATAATAAAAATTTCGTTGTTTTACGCGTTAAAACGCTGATTAAAGCTCAAAACGTGCTGTTTTGCTAAAATAAGCATTTTCAAGCATTTTAGATCGTTGAAATCGTTCAAATAGAAGCAATATTAATAAAAAATTCGTCGTTTTACGCTGTTTTACGCGTTAAAACGCAGTTTAAAAAGCTCAAAACGTGCTGTTTTGCTAAAATACGCATTTTCAAGCATTTTAGACCGTTGAAATCGTTCAAATAGACGCAATATTAATAAAAACGAATAATAAAATTTCGTTGTTTTATGCTGTTTTACGCTTTAAAAACGCTGATTAAAGCTCAAAACGTGCTGTTTTGCTAAAATAAGCATTTTCAAGCATTTTAGATCGTTGAAATCGTTCAAATAGAAGCATATTAATAAAAACGAATAAAAAAAAATTCGTCGTTTTATGCTGTTTTACGCGTTAAAACGCAGATTAAAAGCTCAAAACGTGCTGTTTTGCTAAAATAAGCATTTTCAAGCATTTTAGATCGTTGAAATCGTTCAAATAGAAGCAATATTAATAAAACGAATAATAAAATTTCGTCGTTTTATGCTTACGCGTTAAAACGCAGATTAAAGCTCAAAACGTGCTGTTTTGCTAAAATAAGCATTTTCAAGCATTTTAGATCGTTGAAATCGTTCAAATAGAAGCAATATTAATAAAAACGAATAATAAAATTTCGTCTTTTTATGCTGTTTTACGCTTAAAACGCAGAATAAAGCTCAAACGTGCTGTTTGCTAAAATAAGCATTTTCAGCATTTTAGATCGTTGGAAATCGTTCAAATAGACGCAATAAAAATAAAAACGAATAAAAAAAATTTCGTCTTTTTTATGTTGTTTTACGCGTTAAAACGCAGAATAAAGCTCAAAACGTGCTGTTTTGCTAAAATAAGCATTTTCAAGCATTTTAGATCGTTGAAATCGTTCAAATAGACGCAATATTAATAAAACGAATAAAAAAAAATTCGTCGTTTTAGCTGTTTTAGGCGTTAAAACGCAGATTAAAGCTCAAAACGTGCTGTTTTGCTAAAATAAGCATTTTCAAGCATTTTGGGATCGTTGAAATCGTTCAAATAGAAGCAATATTAATAAAACGAATAATAAAAATTTCGTCGTTTTATGCTGTTTTACGCGTTAAAACGAAGATTAAAGCTCAAAACGTGCTGTTTTGCTAAAATAAGCATTGTCAAGCATTTTAGATCGTTGAAATCGTTTAAATAGAAGAAAATATTAATAAAAAACGAATAATAAAAATTGTCATTTTATGCTGTTTTACGCTTTAAAAACGCGATTAAAGCTCAAAACGTGCTGTTTTGCTAAAATAACATTTTCAAGCATTTAGATTGTTGAAATGTTC
>NW_027046124.1:0-32751 GCF_025399875.1 Dalotia coriaria | reverse complement strand
AGATTAAAGCTCAAAACGTATGTTTTTCACAAAATAAGCATTTTTAAGCATTTTAGATCGTTGAAATCGTTCAAATAGACGCAATATTAATAAAAACGAATAATAAAATTCGTCGTTTTTATGCTCTTTTACGCGTTAAAGCGGATTAAAGCTCAAAACGTGCTGTTTTGCTAAAATAGTAATCGACAAGCATTATAGATCGTTGAAATCGTTCAAATAGACGCAATATTAATAAAAACGAATAATAAAAATTTCGTCGTTTTATGCTGTTTTACGCGTTAAAACGCAGATTAAAGCTCAAAACGTGCTGTTTTGCTAAAATAAGCATTTTTAAGCATTTTTAGATCGTTGAAATCGTTCAAATAGACGCAATATTAATAAAAAACGAATAATAAAAATTCGTCGTTTTTTTATGCTGTTTTACGCGTTAAAACGCAGATTAAAACTCAAAACGTGTTGTTTTGCTAAAATAAAAGCATTTTCAAGCATTTTAGATCGTTGAAATCGTTCAAATAGACGCAATATTAATAAAAACAGATAATAAAAATTTCGCCACGTTTTTATACTGTTTTACGCGTTAAAACGCAATTAAAGAAAGCTCAAAACGTGCTGTTTTGCTAAAATAAGCATTTTCAAGCTTTTAGATCGTTGAAATCGTTCAAATAGAAACAATATTAATAAAAACGAATAATAAAAATTCGTCGTTTTATGCTGTTTACGCGTTAAAACGCAGATTAAAGCTCAAAACGTGCTGTTTTGCTAAAATAAGCATTTGCAAAGCATTTTAGATCGTTGAAATCGTTTCAAATAGACGCAATATTAATAAAAACCAATAATAAAAATTTAAGTCGTTTTTTATGCTCTTTTTACGCGTTAAAACGCAGATTAAAAGCTCAAAACGCGCTGTTTTTTTTGCACAAAATAAGCATTTTCAAGCATTTTAGATCATTGAAATCGTTCAAATAGAAGCAATATTAATAAAAACGAATAATAAAAAATTCGTCGTTTTATGCTGTTTTACACGTTAAAACGCAGATTAAAGCTCAAAACGTGCTGTTTTGCTAAAATAAGCATTTTCAAACATTTTAGATCGTTGAAATCGTTCAAATAGAAGCAATATTAATAAGAAGCAGATAATAAAATTCGTCGTTTTTATGCTGTTTTTGCGCGTTAAAACGCGCAGATTAAAGCTCAAAACGTGCTGTTTTGCTAAAATAATCATTTTCAAGCATTTTAGATCGTTGAAATCGTTCAAATAGACGCAATATTAATAAAAACGAATAATAAAAAATTTCGTCGTTTTTTACATGCTGTTTTACGCGTTAAACTGCCAGATTAAGCTCAAAACGTGCTGTTTAGCAAAATAATCATTTTCAGCATTTTAGATCGTTGAAATCGTTCAAATAGATGCAATATTAATAAAAACGAATAATATTTCGTCGTTTTTATGGCTGCGCGTTAAAACGCAGATTAAAAACTCAAAACGTGCTGACTTTTGCTAAAATAAGCATTTTCAAGCATTTTAGATCGTTGAAATCGTTCAAATAGAAGCAATATTAATAAAAACGATAATAAAATTTCGTCGTTTTTTATGCTGTTTTACGCGTTAAAACGCGCAGATTAAAAATCAAAACGTGCTGTTTTGCCTAAAATAAGCATTTTCAGAAGCATTTTAGATCGTTGAAATCGTTCAGTAGAGCGATATTAACAAAAACAAATAATAAAAAATTCGTCGTTTTTATGCTTGTTTTACGCGATAAAACGCAGATTAAAGCTCAAAACGTGCTGTTTTGCTAAAATAATCATTTCAAGCATTTTAGATGGTTGAAATTGTTCAAATAAGACGCAATATTAATAAAAACAAATAATAAAAATTTCGTCGTTTTATGCTATTTTGCGCGTAAAACGCGGGTTAAAGCTCAAAACGTGCTGCTTTTGCTAAAATAAGCATTTTCCAAGCATTTTAGATCGTTGAAATCGTTCAAATAGAAGCAATATTAATAAAAACGAATAATAAAAATTTCGTCGTTTTTTGGCGCTGTTTTACGCGTTAAAACGCAGATTAAAGCTCAAAACGTGCTGTTTGCTAAAATAAGCATTTTCAAGCATTTTGAATCGTTGAAATGGTTTCAAATAGAAGCAATATTAATAAAAACAGATAATAAAATTCGTCGTTTTTATGCTGTTTTACGCGTTAAAACGCAGATTAAAGCTAAAAACGTGCTGTTTTGCTGCTAAAATAAGCATTTTCAAGCATTTTGGGATCGTTGAAATGTTCAAATAGAAAAAATTTTAAAAAAAACGAATAAAAAAAATTTTTCCTTCCGTTTTATGCTGTTTTACGCGATAAAAAGGGGGGGATTAAAAGCTCAAAACGTGCTTTTTTGCAAAAATAAGATTTTAAAAGAAAGATCGTTGAAATCGTTAAAAGAAGCAATATTAAAAAAAAAAGGGAATAATAAAAATTGTCGTTTTATGCTGTTTTACGCGTTAAAAAACGCAGATTAAAGCTCAAAACGTGTTGTTTTTGCTGGGCAAATAAGCATTTTCAAGCATTTTAGATCGTTGTAACCGTTCAAATGATTTCACATTAATAAAATGAATAATAAAATTTCTTGCTGTTTTATGCTGTTTTACGCAAGGTAAACGCAGATTAAAGCTCAAACGTGCTGTTTTGCTAAAATAAGCATTTTCAAGCATTTAGATCGTTGAAATCGTTCACAAATAGAAATTTTCAATATTTAATAAAAACGAATACCAAAAAATTCGTCGTTTTATGCTGTTTTACGCTGCTAAAAACGCAGATTAAAGCTCAAAACGTGCTGTTTCCATAAAATAAGTTACTCTTTTTTAGATCGCTGAAATCGTTCAAATAGACGCAATATTAATAAAAAACGAATAATAAAATTTCTGCTCGTTTTATGTTTTACAAGTGTTAAAACGTAGATTAAAAGCTCAAAACGTAGCTGTTTTGCTTAAAATACATTTTCAAGCATTTGAGATCGTTGAAATCGTTCAAATAGGAGCAATATTAATAAAAACAAATAATAAAAATCTGTTGTTTTATGTTGTTTTGGCGCGTTAAAACGGTGATTAAAGCTCAAAAAGGTGCTGTTGTTCTATTAAAATACATTTCTTTTAAGCATTTTACATCAAGTTGAAATCGTTCAAATAGAAGCAATATTAATAAAAACGAATAATAAAATTCTGTCGTTTTTATGTTCTACGCGTTAAAACGCAGATTAAAGCCTCAAAACGTGCTGTTTTGCTAAAATAAGCATTGTCATATCTTAGATCGCTGAATCTGTTCAAATAGAAGCAAATACACAAAAATCTTAATAATAAAAAATCGTCGTTTTATGTTGTCGTTTTACGCGTTAAACGCAGATTGCAAAAGCCTCTAAAAACGTGCCGTTTTGCTAAAATAAGTACTTCGCTACTTCATCGTTAAAACGTGTTCAAATAGAAGCAATGGCTGTCAAAAACGAATAGCCAAAATTTCGCCTCGCCTTTATGCTGTTTTACGCGTTAAACGCAGATTGCAAGCCTAAAACGTGCTGTTTCCTTTTATAAAAATAATCATTTTCAAGCATTTTATCGTTGGAAATCGTTCAAATAGATGCACATTACTAAAAAACGAATAATAAAATTCGGTCGTTTTATGCTGTTTTACGCGTTAAAAACGCAGATTAAAGCTCAAAACGCCGTTTTGGCAAAATACAATTTTCAAAGCATTTTAGATCAAAGCAAACCGTTCAAATAGGCCACATAATAAAACAAATACAAAATTCCTGTCGTTTTATGCTGTTTTACGCGATAAAACGCAGATTAAAGCCTGCCAGTAAACGTGCTGTTTGCCAAAATAAGCATTTTCAAGCATTTTAGATCGCTGGAAATCGTTCAAATAGAAGCACATTAATAAAAACGAATAATAAAATTCGTCGTTTTTATGCTGTTTTACGCATAAACGCGGGTGATTTAAAGCTCAAACGCTGTTTTGCTGCTAAAATGTAATCATTTCTGGAAGCATTTTAGATGGTTGAAATTGTTCAAATAGACGTACATTAAATAAAAACAAATAATAAAAAATTTTGCCGTTTTTATAAGTATTTTACGCGTAAAAACGCAGACAAAGCCTAAATGCGCGTTCGGAGCAGCCGGGCATTTTCAAGCGCATTTTAGATCGCCGAAATCGTTTAAATAGAAGCAATATTGCTAATAAAAACGAATAATAAATAATTTCGTCGTTTTGCTGTTTTACGCGTTAAACGCAGATTAAAAGCTCAAACCGTGCTGTTTCTTTGCTAAATAAGCATTTTCAAGCATTTTAGATCGCTGGAAATCGTTCAAATGAAGCAATACAATAAAACGGAATAATAAAAAATCTGTCGTTTTATGCTGCTCTTTTACGCGTTGCTTAAAACGCAGATTGTGCCCAAAACGTGTTGTTTTGCTAAAATAAGCATTTTCAAGCATTTTAGACAAAGCTGAAATCGTTCAAATAGAAGCTACCATAATAAAAACGAATAATAAAGTACCCGTCGTTTTATGCTGCCTTTAATGCCAAACGGTGATTGCTCAAACGCGCTGTTTTGCTAAAATAAGTATTTTAGATCGTTTAAAACGTTCCCAAATAGACGTGCAATATTAATAAAAACGAATAATAAAAAATTCTGCCGTTTTATGCTCTTTACGCTAAAACGCAGATTAAAAGCCCAAAACGCGCTTTCGTTTCGGTTAAAATAAGTACTTATCGCGACGCCAAAACTGTTCAAATAGGAGTTACTATTAATAAAACAAATACCAAAAACCTGGTTGTTTTATGCTGTTTTATGCGTTAAAACGCAGATTAAAGCCTCGTGCTGCGCTGTTTTGCTAAACAAGTACGCTAATTTTTACCGCTGAAAAATCGTCTTCAAATAAAGCACCATTACTAAAAAACGAATAATAAAAAATTTCTACCGTTTTTTATGCTGTACCCTTTACGCGTTAAACGCAGATTAAAGCTCAAACCCTGCGCTGTTTTAAGCAAATGGGCAATTGTCACATTTTAGATCGTTGAATCTGCCCAAATAGAAGCGCTATTAATAAAAACGAATAATAAAAAATCGTCGTTTTATGCTGTTCTTACGCGTTAAACGCAGATTAAAGCCTGCAAACGCTGTTTTGCTAAATACAAAGTAATTTTCAAGCATCGGTGATCGTTAAAATCGTTCAAAATAGAAGCGGGGCCATTAATAAACCAACAATAAAATTCCCGTCGTTTTATGCTGTTTTTTACGCGTTAAAACGCAGATTAAGCCTCAAACGTGCTGTTTTGCTGCTAAAATAATCATTTCAAGCATTTTAGATCGTTGAAATCGTTCCAAACATGCAATATTAATAAAAACGAATAATAAAATTCTGTCGTTTTACGCTGTTTTACGCGTTAAAACGCAGATTAAAGCTCAAACGCTGTTTTGCTAAAAATAAGTACGCTACTTTGTATTCGCTGAAACCGTTCAAATAGAAGCACATTAATAAAAATCTAAATAAATAAAATTTCGTCGTTTTTATGCTGTTTTGGCGCGATAAAACGCAGATTAAAGCTCAAAACGTGCCGGTTTTGCTAAATAAGTGCTACTTTCAAGTATTTGATCGTCGAACAAACCACCGAAGTACATTAATAAAAACGAATAATGGGGTACCTGTCGTTTTTATGCTGTTTTACGCGATAAAACGCAGATTAAAGCCTTAAAACGTGCTGTTTTACAAAAATAAACTTTCGGGCGCATTTTAGATGGCTGAAACCGTTCAAAATAGGACGCAATAATAGCAAAACAAATAATAAAATTTCGTCGTTTTATGCTATTTTACGCGTAAAAAACGGGTGATTAAAGCTCAAAACGCTGTTTCGCTAAATAAGCATTTTCAAGCATTTTGTGATCGCTGAACCGTTTAAATAGGCCAAATATTTAAATACAAAAACGAATAAATATTAATTTTGCCGTTTTGCTGTTTTACGCGTTAAAACGCAGATTAAAGCTCAAACGCTGCTCTTGGCGGGTACCGCTTAATTTCGCTTTTTATTTTAGATCGCTGAAATCGTTCAAATAGAAGCTACCATTAATAAAAACGAATAATAAAAAAATACCGTCGCTTTGGCGCTGTTTTAGCGTTAAAAACGCAGATTAAAGCTCAAAACGTGTTGTTTTGCTAAAATAAGTATTTTCAAGCATTTAGGATCGTTGAAATCGTTCAAATAGACGTTAGCTATTAATAAAACAAATAATAAAAATTTCTGTCGTTTTATGCTGTTTTACGTTAAACGCAGATTAAAGCTCAAAACGTGCTGTTTGCTAAAAATAAGCATTTTCAAGCATTTTAGATCGTTGAAATCTGTTCAACAGAAGCAGCCATTAATAAAACGAATAATAAAAATTCCGTCGTTTTATGCTGCCTTTACGCTAAACGCGATTAAAGCTCAAAATCGCGCTGTTTTGCTAAAATAAGTATTTGAATGCTGAAAAATCGTTCAAATAGGACGCAATATTAATAAAACGAATAATAAAAATTTCTGTCGTTTTATGTTTTGCCAAAACGCAGATTAAAGCCTGGGTAAACGCGCTGTTTTGCTAAAATAAGTACTTTCAAGCATTTGAGATCTTTGAAATCGTTCGTAGAGCACAATATTAATAAAAACAAATAATAAAAAATTCCGTTGTTTTATGCTGTTTTCATGCGTTAAAACGTTGTGATTAAAGCCTCGTGCTGCGCTGTTTTGCTAAAATAAGCATTTCTAAGCATTTTTACATCAAGTTGAAAATTGTTCAAATAGGAAGCTACTACATTACTAAAAAACGAATAATAAAATTTCGTGGTTTTATGTTGTCTTACGCGTTTTTCTATAAACGTAGAAAAGATTAAAAGCTCAAACGTAAGCCGTTTTGCTAAAATAAGCATTGTCAAGCATTTTAGGATCGTTGAATCTGTTCAAATAGAAGCTTTTCAATATTAATTAAAAACGAATTAATAAAAATCTGTCGTTTTTATGCTGTTTTTACGCGTTAAACGCAGATTAAAGCTCAAACGTGCTGTTTTGCTAAAATAAGCATTTTCAAGCATTCCGGACGTTGGAACTGTCTAAATAGAAGCAATATTAATAAAAACGAATAATAAAAATTTGCCGTTTTATGCTGTTTTACGCGTTAAAACGCAGATTAAAGCTCAAAACGTGCTGTTTCCTATAAAATAAGCATTTTCAAGCATTTTAGATCGTTGAAAATTGTTCAAATAGACGCACATTAATAGTAAAACCACAATATAAAAATTCCTCGTTTTTATGCTGTTTTACGCGTTAAAACGCAGATTAAAGTCTATAACGCTGTTTCGCTAAAATAAGTATTTTCAAGCATTTTAGATCGCGCCAAAATCGTCTAAATGGACGCGCAACATTAATAAAACGAATAATGTACCTTTTGTCGTTTTATGCTGCTCTTTACGCGTTAAAACGGTGATTAAAGCTCAAAAGCGCGCTGTTTTGCTAAAAATAAGCATTTTCTCAAGCATTTTAGATCGTTGAAATCGTTCAAATAGAAGCACATTAATAAAAAAAACGAATAATAATAAATTCGTCGTTTTTATGCTGTTTTACGCGTTTTAATCGCAGATTGCGCCCAAAAACGCGCTGCCTTTGCTAAATAATCATTTTCGCCATTTTAGATCGTTGAAATCGTTCCGCCGAAGCAATATTAATAAAAAAACGAATAATAAAATTCCCTGTCGTTTTGAGTGTTGTTTTACGCGTTAAAACGCAGATTAAAGCTCAAAACGTGCTATGTTTTGCTAAAATAAGCATTTCTGCCATTTCAGATCGTTGAACCGTTCCAAATAGAAGCAATATAAATAAAAAAAAACGAATGATAAAAAATTCGTCGTTTTATGCTGTTTTACGCGTTAAAAACGCAGATTAAAGCCTGCCAAAACGTGCTGTATTGCTAAAATAAGCATTTTCAAGCATTTTAGATCGTTGAAATCGTTCACATAGAAGCACATTAATAAAAACGAATAATAAAAAATTTCCTGTCGTTTTATATAAGCTGTTTTACGTTAAACGTAGATTAAAAGCTCTGCAAACGCTGTTTTGCTAAAATAAGCATTTTCAAGCATTTTTAGATCGCTGGAAATCGTTCAAATAGAAGCTAAATATTAATAAAAACGAACACAAAAAATTCGTCGTTTTATGCTGTTTTACGTTAAAACGCAGATTAAAAGCTCAAAAACGCGCTGTTTTGCTGTGGGCCAAGTATTTCAAGCATTTCCATCGTTGAAATCGTTCAAATAGAAGCACATAATAAAAACAAATAATAAAGTGTAATCTGTCGTTTTATGCTGTTTTACGCGTTAAACGCAGATTAAAGCTCAAACGCGCTGTTCTTTGCTAAAATAAGCATTTTCTTTCAAAACATCTTTTAGATCGTTGAAATCGTCTCAAATAGACGCGGCAAAAGTAATATTAATAAAAAAACGAATAATAAAATTTTGCCGTTTTTTATAAGCGTGTTTTACGCGTTAAACGCAGATTAAAGCTCAAAAACGTGCTGTTTTGCTGCTGCTACGCCGGCGCATTTTCAAGCATTTTAGATCGCTGGAAATCGTTCAAATAGAAGCAATATTAATAAAAAAAAACGAATACTAAAAATTCACCGTTTTATGCTGTTTTACGCGTTAAACGCAGATTAAAGCTCAAAACGCGCTGTTTTGTTAAAATAATCATTTTCAACCATTTTAGATCGTTGAAATCGTTCAAATAGACGAAAATATTAATAAAAAAACGAATAATAAAAATTTGTCGTTTTATGCTGTTTTAGGGTTAAAACGCAGATTAAAAGCTAAAAACGTCCTGTTTTGCAAAAATAAGCATTTTCAAGCATTTTAGATATTGAAATCGTTCAAATAAGCAATATTAATAAAAACGAATAGTGAAAATTTCTGTCGTTTTATGCTGTTTTACGCGTTAAAACGTAGATAAAGCTCAAAACGTGCTGTTTTGCTAAAATAAGCATTTTCAAGATTTTAGATCGTTGAAATCGTTCAAATAGACGCAATATTAATAAAAAAGGGAAAAAAAAAATTCGTCGTTTTATGCGTTGCGTTAAAAAACGCAGTTTAAAAAGCTCAAAAGGGCTGTTTCAAAAAATAAATTTTCAAGCATTTTAGATCGTTGAAATCGTTCAAATAGAAGCAATATTAATAAAAAACGAATAATAAAAATTGTCGTTTTGCTGTTTTACGCTTTAAAAACGCAATTAAAGCTCAAAACGTGCTTTTTTGGGCTAAAATAATCATTTTCAAGCATTTTAGATTGTGAAATCGTTCAAATAGACGCTATATTAATAAAACAAATAATAAAAATTTCTCGTTTTTGCTGTTTTACGCGCTAAAACAAGATTAAAGCTCAAACGTGTTTGTTTTGCTAAAATAACCCATTTTCAAGATTTTGATCGTTGAAATCGTTCAAATAGAAGCATATTAATAAAAAACGAATAATAAAATTCATCGTTTTATGCTGTTTTACGCGTTAAAACGCAGTTTCAAGCTCCAAAGGCTGTTTTTAAAATAAGCATTTTCAGCATTTTAGATCGTTGAAATCCGTTCAAATAGACGCAATATTAAAAAAAAACGAATAATAAAAATTCGCGTTTTATACTGTTTACCTTTAAAAAACGCAGATTAAAGCTCAAAACGTGCTGTTGCAAAAATAACATTTTCAAGCATTTTTTGACGTTAAAACGTTCAAATAGACGCATTATTAAAAAAAAACGAATAATAAAATTTCTGTCGTTTTATGTTGTTTACGCGTTAAAACGCAGATTAAAGCTCAAAAGTCTGTTTTTAAAAAAAGGGCTTTTAAGCATTTTAGATCGTTGAACTTTCAAATAGAAGCAATTTTAAATAAAAAAACGAATAATAAAAATCGTCGTTTTGTTGTTTTACGCGTTAAAACAGATTAAAACCCTCAAAATGCGCTTTTTGCTAAAATAAGCATTTTTTCGCATTTTAGATCGTGAAATGTTAAATAGAGAAATATTAATAAAACGAAGAATAAAAAATTTCTCGTTTTATGCTGTTTTACGCGTTAAAACGAGATTAAAGCTCAAAACGTGCGTTTTGCTAAAAAAGCATTTTCAAGCATTTTAGATCGTTGAAATCGTTCAAATAGAAGCAATTAAAAAAAAACGAAAAATAAAAATTCATCGTTTTAAAAGGTTTTAGGGTTAAAAGGGAGATTAAAGCCCCAAAACGTGCTGTTTTGCTAAAAAAGCATTTTCGCATTTTAGATCGTTGAAATCTTAAATAGCCCAAATTAATAAAAACGAATAATAAAATTTCGTCGTTTTTATGCTCTTTTACGCGTTAAAAGGGCAGATTAAAAGCTCAAACGCGCTTTTTTGCTAAAATAAGATTTTCAGCATTTTAGATCGTTGAAATCGTTCAATAGGAAAGAAATATTAATCAAAACAAATAATAAAATCGCTGTTTTCTGGTTTTACGCGTTAAAAAACGCAGATTAAATTTCAAAGGTGCTGTTTGCTAAAAAGCATTTTCAAGCATTTTACACGTTGAATCGTTCAAATAGAAATATTATAAAACGAAAATAAAAATTCATCGTTTTATGTGTCTTACGCGTTAAACGCAGATTAAAGCTCAAAACGTGCTGTTTTGCTAAAATAAGCATTTTCGCATTTTTAGATCGTTGAAATCGTTCAAATAGAGCATATTAATAAAAACGATAATAAAAAAATTTCTCGTTTTATGTTGTTTTACGCGTTAAAAACGCAGATTAAAGCTCAAAACGTGCTTTTGCTAAAATAATCATTTTCAACCATTTTAGATCGTTGAAATCGTTCAAATAGACGAAAATTAAAAAAACGAATAACAAAAATTTGCGTTTTTATGTTGTTTACGCGTTAAAACGCAGATTAAACCCTTCAAAACGCCTGTTTTGCAAAAAATAGCATTTTCAGCATTTTAGATAGTTGAAACGTCAAAAGACGCAATATTAAAAAAAACGAATAGTGAAAATTTCGTCGTTTTATGCTGTTTTACGTTAAACGTAGATTAAAAGCTCAAAAACGCTGTTTTGCTAAATAAGCATTTTCAAGTATTTAGATCGTTGAAATCGTTCAAATAGACGCATATTAATAAAAAAACGAATAAAAAAATTCGTCGTTTTATGTGTTTTGGGGTTAAAACGCAGATTAAAGCTCCGCTTTTGCTAAAAAAGATTTTGCTTTTCATCGTTGAATGTTCAAATAGAAGCAATATAATAAAAACGAATAAAAAAATTCGTCGTTTTTATGCTGTTTTACGCGTTAAAACGGTTTAAAAAGCTCAAAAGGGCCTGTTTTGCTAAAATAATCATTTCAAGCATTTTAGATTTTTGAAATCGTTCAAATAGACGCTATTAATAAAAAACAAATAATAAAAATTTTGTCGTTTTATGCTGTTTTACGCGCTAAAAACAGATTAAAGCTCAAAACGTGCTGTTTTGTTTAAAAAGCATTTCAAGCATTTTTAGATCGTTGAAATCGTTCAAATAGAAGCAATATTAATAAAAACGAATAATAAAAAATTTCCGTTTTATGCTGTTTACGCTTTAAAAAACGCAGATTCGCTCAAACGTGCTGTTTTGCTAAAATAAGCATTTGCTTTTATGGATCGTTGAAATCGTTCAAATAGACGCAATAAAAAAAAAAAACGAATAATAAAAATTCGTCTTTTTTATACTGTTTTACGCTTTAAAAACCCAGATTAAAGCTCAAAACGTGCTGTTTTGCTAAAATAACATTTTCAAGCATTTTAGATCGTTGAAATCGTTCAAATAGACGCAATATTAATAAAAAACGAATAATAAAAAATTTCTGTCGTTTTGGCGCGCTGTTTCCACGCGTTGCCCCAGATTAAAAGCTCAAAACGTAAAGCGTTTTGCTAAAATAAGCATTTTCAAGCATTTTAGATCGTTGAAATCGTTCAAATAGAAGCAATATTAATAAAAACGAATATTAAAGTACTCGTCGTTTTATGCCAGTTTTACGCGTTAAATACGCAGATTAAAAGCTCAAAACGTGCTGCGTTTTGCTGCTAAAATAAGATGCCAGTTAACGTTGAAACGTTCAAATAGGTGCCGTTTCATTAATAAAACGAATAATGTACCCGTCGTTTTATGCCGTTTTACGCGTTAAACGCAGATTAAAAGCTCAAAACGTGCTGTTTTGCTAAAATAATACGCCATTTGTGATCGTTGAAATCGTTCAAATAGACGCAATATTAATAAAACGAATAATAAAAATTCTCGTCGTCTTTATGCTGCTGTTTTACGCGTTAAAACACAGATTAAAAGCTCAAACGTGCTGTTTGCTAAAATAGCGCATTTTCAAGCATTTTAGGATCGTTGAAATCATCCAAATAAGCAATATTAATAAAAACGAATAATAAAAAATTCGTCGTTTTATATATTTTACGCGTTAAAACGCAGATTAAAGCTCAAAAACGTGCTGTTTTGCTAAAATAAACATTTTCAAGCATTTTAGATCGCCGGAAATCGTTCAAATAGTATTAATATTAATAAAAAAACGAATATGTACCCGTCGTTTTTATGTTGTTTTACGCGTTAAAACGCAGATTAAGCTCAAACGTGCTGCTGTTTTTGCCAAAAATAATCATTTCGCTACCTTTTATCGCTGAAATCGTCTCAAAATAGACGCAACATTAATAAAAAAACGAATAATAAAAAAATTCGTCGTTTTTATAAAAGTTGTTTTACGCGTTAAAACGCAGATTAAAGCTCAAAACGTGCTGTTTTGCTAAAACAAATACTTTCAAGCATTTTAGGTCGTTGAAATCGTTCACAAATAGAAGCAATATTAATAAAAAACGAATAATAAAAAATTCGTCGTTTTATGCTGCTCTTTACGCGTTAAAACGCAGATTAAAAGCTCAAAACGCCGCTCTGCCAAAATAAGCATTTTCAAGCATTTTAGATCGCTTAAACCCGTCTAAACAGAAGTACTATTTAATAAAAACCAATAATGTAAATTCATCGTTTTATGTTGTTTTACGCGTTAAAACGCAGATTAAAGCTCAAAAACGTGCTGTTTTGCTAAAAATAAGCATTTTCAAGCATTTTAGATAGTTGAAATCGTTCAAATAGAAGCAAATATTACCAGTTCAAATGCATGTACCGTCGCGTTTATGCTGGCTACGCCAAAACGCAGATTAAAGCTCAAACGTGCCGCCGCTGCGCCAGCTACTTTCAAGTATTTGTGATCGTTGAAATGGTTCAAATAGCAATATTAATAAAACGACACAAAAATTCGTCGTTTTATGCTGTTTTACGCGTTAAAACGCAGATTAAAGCTCTCAAAACGTGCTGTTTTGCTGCTAAAATAAGCATTTTCAAGCATTTTAGGTCAGCGAACCGTTCAAATAGAAGCACATAATAAAAAAACGAATAATAAAAATTCGTCGTTTTATAAAGCTGTTTTACGCGTTAAAACGCAGATTAAAGCTCAAAACGTGTGCTGCTTTGCTAAAATAAGCATTTTCGCTCTTTTAGATCGCTGAAATCGTTCAAATAGTAGCCAAATATTTAACCAACAATAAAAATTCATCGTTTTATGTTTTACGCGTTAAAACGCAGATTAAAGCTCAAAAACGTGCTGTTTTGCTGCTAAAATAAGCATTTTCGCCATTTTAGATGAAGCTGAAATCGTTCAAATAGAAGCAATATTAATAAAAACGAATAATAAAAATTTCTGTCGTTTTTATGCTGTTTTACGTTAAAAACGCAGATTAAAAGCCTCAAAACGTGCTTGCCTTTTGCTAAAATAAGCATTTTCAAGCATTTTAGATCGTTGAAATGGTTCAAATAGAAGCAATATTATTAAAAAACGAATAATAAAAATTCGTCGTTTTATGTTGTTTTACGCGTTAAAACGTGATTAAAAGCTCAAAACGCTGTTTTGCTAAAATAAGCATTTTCAAGCATTTTTTAGATAGTTGAAATCGTTCAAATAGAAGTAATATTAATAAAAAAACGAATAATAAAATTTCGTCGTTTTATGTTGTTTTACGCGTTAAAATTCGCAGATTAAAGCTCAAAAAAACGTGCTGTTTTGCTAAACAATCATTTTCAAGCATTTTAGATCGTTGAAATCGTTCAACAGGACGCGCAATATTAATCAAAAACTAATAATAAAGTACCGTCGTTTTGCTGTTTTACGCTGCTAAAACGCAGATTAAAGCTCAAAACGTGTTGTTTTGCTAAAAATAAGCATTTTCAAGCATTTTAGATATTGAACGTTCAACAGAAGCAATATTAATAAAAACGAATAATAAAAAATTTCGTCATTTTTATGTTGTTTTACGCGTTAAAACGCAGGATTAAAGCTCAAAGGTAGTTGTTTTGCTAAAATAAGCATCAAGCATTTGTGATCGTTGAAATCGTTCAAATAGAAGCAATATTAATAAAACGAATAATAAAAAATTCATCGTTTTATAAGCTGTTTTACGCGTTAAATGCGATTAAAGTCAAAAACGTGCTGTTTTTGCTGCTACAAAAATAAGCATTTTCAAGCATTTTAGATAGTTGAAATCGTTCAAATAGAAGCAATATTAATAAAAACGAATGGCCAAAAATTTCCCTGTCGTTTTATGCTGTTTTACGCGTTAAAACGCAGATTAAAGCTCAAAACGTGCTGTTTTGCTAAAATAATCATTTTCAAGCATTTTAGATCGTTAAAATCGTTCAAATAGACGCAATATTAATCAAAAAAACTAATACTAAAATTTCGTCGTTTTATGTTGTTTTACGTGGGCGTTAAACGCAGATTAAAAGCTCGCAACGTGCTGTTTTGCTAAAATAAGCATTTTCAAGCATTTAGATCGTTGAAATCGTTCAAATAGAAGCAATATTAATAAAAAAACGAATAATAAAAAAATTTGTCGTTTTATGTTGTTTTACGCGTTAAAACGCAGATTAAAAGCTCAAAAACGTGCTGTTTCTGCTAAAATAATCATTTTCAAGCATTTGTGATCGCTGAAATCGTTCAAATAGACGCAATATTAATCAAAACGAATAATAAAAATTTCGTCGTTTTTATGCTGTTTTACGCGTTAAAACGCAGACAAAGTCACAACGTGCTGTTTTGCTAAAATAAGCATTTTCAAGCATTTGCATCGTTGAAATCGTTCAAATAGAAGCAATATTAATAAAAACGAATAATAAAAGTACCCGTCGTTTTTATGCTGTTTTACGCGTTAAACGCAGATTAAAAGCTCAAAACGTGCTGTTTTGCTAAATAATCATTTTCAAGCATTTTAGATCGTTGAAATCGTTCAAATAGACGCAATATTAATCAAAACGCATACAAAAATTTCGTCGTTTTATGCGCTGTTTTACGCGTTAAAACGCAGATTAAAGCTCAAAACGTGCTGTTTTTGCTAAAAATAATCATTTTCAAGCATTTTAGATCGTTGAATCGTTCAAATAGGTAAGCGCATATTAATAAAAAACGAATAAAATTTCGTCGTTTTTATGCTGTTTTTACGCGTTAAAAACGCAGATTAAAGCTCAAAAACGTGCTGTTTTGCTACAAAATAAGCATTTTCAAGCATTTTTAGATCGTTGAAATCGTTCAAATAGAAGCATTAATAAAAACGAATAATAAAAAAAATTCGTCGTTTTATGCTGTTTTACGCGTTAAAACGCAGATTAAAAGCTCAAAACGTGCTGTTTTGCTAAAAATAATCATTTTCGCCGATCGTTGAAATCGTCTTCAAATAGACGCAATATTAATCAAAACTAATAATAAAAATTTCGTCGTTTTATGCTGTTTTACGCGTTAAAAAAACGCAGATTAAAAGCTCAAAAACGTGCTGTTTTGCTAAAAATAAGCATTTTCAAGCATTTGTGATCGTTGAAATCGTTCAAATAGAAGCAATATTAATAAAAAACGAATAATAAAAAAATTTGTCGTTTTTTATGCTGTTTTACGCGTTAAAACGCAGATTAAAGCCTCAAAACGCTGGGTTTCGCTAAAATAATCATTTTCAAGCATTTTAGATCGTTGAAATCGTCTTCAAATAGACGCAAATATTAATAAAAACGAATAATAAAAAATTTTGTCGTTTTATGCTGTTTTACGCGTTAAAACGCAGAATAAAGCTCAAAAACGTGCTGTTTTGCTGCTAAAATGCTACCGCTAATTTTAGATCATTGAAACTTTCAAATAAAAGCAATATTAATAAAACGAATAATAAAAAATTCGTCGTTTTTATGCTGTTTTACGCGTTGGGCAACGCAGATTAAAGCTCAAAAACGTGCTGTTTTGCTAAAAATAAGCATTTTCAAGCATTTTAGATCGTTGAAATCGTTTGCAAATAGAAGCAATATTAATAAAAAACGAATAATAAAAAAAATTCGTCGTTTTATGCTGTTTTACGCGTTAAAAAACGGCAGATTAAAGCCTCAAAACGTGCTGTTTCATAAAAAATAATCACTTTTCAAGCATTTTGTGATCGTTGAAATCGTTCGACGCATTATTAATAAAAACGAAATAATAAAAATTTCGTCGTTTTATGTTGTTTTTACGCGTTAAACGCAGGCATTTAAAAAGCCTCAAACGTGTTGTTTTGCTAAAATAAGCATTTTCAAGCATTTTAGATCGTTGAAATCGTCTTCAAATAGAAGCAATATTAATAAAACGAATAATGCGTACCCGTCGTTTTTATGTTGTTTTGCGCGTTAAAAACGCAGATTAAAAGTCAAAACGTGCTGATTTGCTAAAATAAGCATTTTCAAGTATTTTAGATCGTTGGAAATCGTTCAAATAGACGCAATATTAATGAAAAACTAATAATAAAAAATTTCCTCGTCGTTTTTATGCCGTTTTACGCGTTAAACGATTAAAAGCTCAAAAACGTGCTGTTTTGCTAAAATAAGCATTTTCAGCGTATTTTAGATCGTTGAAATCGTTCAAATAGAAGCACACATTAATAAAACGAATAACAAAAATTCGTCGTTTTATGCTGTTTACGCGTTAAAAACGCATATTAAAGCTCAAAACGTGCTGTTTTGCTAAAAATAAGCATTTTCAAGCATTTAGATCGTTGGAAATCGTTCAAATAGACGTGCGCAATATTAATAAAAAACGAATAATAAAAATTCGTCGTTTTATGCTGTTTTACGCGTTAAAAACGCAGATTAAAGCTCAAAACGTGCTGGTTTTACAAGCATTTTCAAGCATTTTAGATCGTTGAAATCGTTCAAATAGACGCAACATTAATAAAAACGAATAATAAAATTTCGTCGTTTTATGCTGTTTTACGCGTTAAACGCAGATTAAAGCTCAAAACGTGCTGTTTTGCTAAAATAAGCATTTTTCAAGCATTTTAGATCGTTGAAATTCAAATAGAAGCAATATTAATAAAAAAAAATGAATAATAAAAATTCGACGTTTTATGCTGTTTTACGCGTTAAAACGTTAAGATTAAAAGCTCAAACGTGCTGTTTTGCTAAAAATAAGCATTTTCAAGCATTGTAGATCGTTGAAATCGTTCAAATAGACGTGCACATAAAAACAAATAATAAAAAATTCGTCGTTTTATGTTGTTTTACGCGTTAAAACGCAGATTAAAGCTCAAAACGTGCTGTTTGCTAAAATAATCATTTTTCAAGCATTTTTAGAGCGTTGAAATTGTTCAAATAGACGCAATATTAATAAAAACGAATAATAAAAAATTTCGTCGTTTTATGCTGTTTTACGCGTTAAAACGCAGATTGCGCCTCAAAATCGTGAAGTTGTTTTGCTAAAATAAGCATTTTCAAGCATTTTAGATCGTTGAAATCGTTCAAATAGAAGTTAATATTAATAAAACGAATAATAAAAATTTTGTCGTTTTATGCCGTTTTACGCGTTAAAACGCAGATTAAAGCTCAAAACGTGCTGTTTTGCTAAATAAGCATTTTCAAGTATTTTAGATCGTTGAAATCGTTCAAATAGACGCAATATTAATAAAAAAACGAATAATAAAAAATTCGTCGTTTTTATGCGCTGTTTTACGCGTTAAAAACGCAGATTAAAAGCTCAAAACGTGCTGTTTTTGCTAAAAATAAGCATTTTCAAGCATTTTTAGATCGTTGAAATCGTTCAACAGACGTGCGCAATATTAATAAAAACGAATAATAATAAAAATTCTGTCGTTTTATGCTGTTTTACGCGTTAAAACGCAAAATTAAAAGCTCAAAAACGTGCTGTTTTGCTAAAATAAGCATTTTCAAGCATTTTGTATCGTTGAAATCGTTCAAATAGACGCGCAATATTAATAAAAAAAACGAATAATAAAAATTTCTGTCGTTTTATGCTGTTTTACGCGTTAAAAACGCAGATTGAAGCCTTCAATACGTGCTGTTTTGCTAAAATAAGCATTTTCAAGCATTTTATGACGTTGAAATAGTCTCTTTCAAATAAAAGCAATATTAATAAAAAATGAATAATAAAAATGCGTGTCGTTTTAGGTTGTTTTACGCGTTAAAACGCAGATTAAAAGCTCAAACGTGCTGCTTTTGCTAAATAAGCATTTTCAAGCATTTTAGATCGTTGTAATCGTTCAAATAGACGCAACATTAATAAAAAAACGAATAATAAAAAAATCAAATTTCGTCGTTTTATGCTGTTTTTACGCGTTAAACGCAGATTAAAAGCTCAAAACGTGCTGTTTTGCTAAAATAAGCATTTTCAAGCATTTTAGATTGCTGAAATCGTTCAAATAGAAGCACATTAATAAAAAACGAGTAATATGTACCCGTCGTTTTATGCTGTTTACGCGTTAAAACGCAGATTAAGCTCAAAACGTGCTGTTTTGCTGCGCAAAATAAGCATTTTTCTGTGACATTTTAGATCGTTGAATTCCGTTCAAATAGGAAGCAATATTAATAAAAACGAATAATAAAAAATTTCGTCGTTTTATGCTGCCTTTACGCGTTAAAACGCAGATTCAAAACGTGCTGTTTTGCTAAAATAATCTTTTCGCCATTTTAGATCGTTAAAATCGTTCAAATAGAAAGCAAATATTAATGTAAAAAACGACAAAAATTTTCGCTGGAAAGAAGTTGTTTTACGCGATAAAACGCAGATTAAAAGCTCAAACGTGCTGTTTTGCTAAAAATAATCATTTTCAAGCATTTAGATCGTTGAAATCGTTCAAATAGACGCAATATTAATAAAAACGAATAATAAAAAATTTTACGTTTTGCGTTGTTTACGCGTTAAAAACGGCAGATTAAAAGCTCAAAACGTGCTGTTTTGCTAAAATAAGCATTTTCAAGCATTTTAGATCGTTGAAATCGTTCAAATAGAAGCTTTTCAATATTAAAAAAAACGAATAATAAAAAATTCGTCGTTTTATGCTGTTTTACGCGTTAAAACGCAGATTAAGCTCAAAACGTGCTTCGTTTTGCTAAAATAATCATTTTCAAGCATTTCAGATCGTTGAAAATCGTTCAAATAGACGCAATATTAATAAAAAAAAAACGAATAATAAAAATTTCGTCGTTTTTATGCTGTTTTACGCGTTAAAACGCAGATTAAAGCTCAAAACGTGCTGTTTTGCTAAAATAAGCATTTTCAAGCATTTTTAGATCGTTGAAATCGTTCAAATAGAAGATATTAATAAAAACGAATTAAAAAATTCGTCGTTTTATGCTGTTTTACGCGTTAAAACGCAGATTAAAGCTCAAAACGTGCTGTTTTAAAATAAGCATTTTCAAGCATTTTTAGATCGTTGAAATCGTTCAAATAGACGCATATTAATAAAAACGAATAATAAAAATTTCAGTCGTTTTATGCTGTTTTACGCGTTAAAACGCAGATTAAAGCTCAAAACGTGTGTTTTGCTAAAATAAGCATTTTCAAGCATTTTAGATCGTTGAAATCGTTCAAATAGAAGCTGTAATTAAAAAAACGAATAATAAAAATTTGTCGTTTTATGCTGTTTTACGCGTTAAAACGCAGATTAAAGCTCAAAACGTGCTGTTTTGCTAAAATAAACATTTTCAAGCATTTTAGATCGCTGAAATCGTTCAAATAGAAGCGATATTAATAAAAAACGAATAATAAAAATTCATCGTTTTTATGCTGTTTTACGTTAAAACGCAGATTAAAGCTCAAAACGTGCTGTTTTGCTAAAATAATCATTTTCAAGCATTTTAGATTGTTGAAATCGTTCAAATAGCCATATTAATAAAAAACGAATAATAAAAAAATTCGTCGTTTTTATGCTGTTTTACGCGTTAAAACGCAGATTAAAGCTCAAACGTGCTGTTTTGCTAAAAGCAATTTTCAAGCATTTTAGGTCGTTGAAATCGTTCAAATAGAAGCAATATTAATTAAAAACGAATAATAAAAAATTCGTCGTTTTATGCTGTTTTACGCGTTAAAACGCAGATTAAAAGCTCAAAACGTGCTTTTGCAAAATAAGCATTTTCAAGCATTTTAGATCGTTGAAATCGTTCAAATAGAAGAATATTAATAAAAACGAATAATAAAAATTCAATCGTTTTATGTGTTTTACGCGTTAAAACGCAGATTAAAGCTCAAAACGTGCTGTTTTGCTAAAATAAGCATTTTCAAGCATTTTAGATCGTTGAAATCGTTCAAATAGACGCAAATATTAATAAAAACGAAATAATAAATTTCGTCGTTTTTATGCTGTTTTACGCGTTAAAACGCAGATTAAAGCTCAAAACGTGCTGTTTTGCTAAAATAAGCATTTTCAAGTTTTTTAGATCGTTGAAATCGTTCAAATAGAAGCAATATTAAAAAAAAAACGAAAATAAAAATTCGCGTTTTATGTGTTTTACGCGTTAAACGCAGTTTAAAAACTCAAAGTGCTGTTTTGCTAAAATAAACATTTTCAAGCTTTTAGATCGTTAAATCGTTCAAATAGAAGCAATATTAAAAAAAACGAATAATAAAAATTCGTCGTTTTATGCGTTTTACGCGTTAAAAAACGCGTTTAAAAAGCTCAAAACGTGCTGTTTTTTAAAAAAAATTCATTTTCGCATTTTAGATTGTTGAAATGTTCAAATAGACGCAATATTAAAAAAAAACGAATAAAAAAAATTCGTCGTTTTAGGGGTTTTTTACGCGTTAAAACGCAGATTGCTAAAAAACGGCGTTTTGCTAAAACAAGATTTTCGCATTTTAGGTCGAAAAACCCCGTTCAAAAGAAAAATTAAAAAAAAACAATAAAAAAAAAATTCGTCGTTTTATGCTTTTTTTTACGCTTTAAAAAACGCGATTAAAGCTCAAAACGTGCTGTTTTTGCTAAAATAAGCATTTTAAAGTTTTTTTGATCGTGAAATCGTTCAAATAGAAGAAATTTAATAAAACGAATAAAAAATTCATCTTTTTTATGCTGTTTTACGCTTAAAACGCGTTTAAAAAGCTCAAAACGTGCTGTTTTTAAAATAAGATTTTCAAGCTTTTTAGACGTTGAAATCGTTCAAATAGAAGAATTTAATAAAAACGAATAAAAAAACGCGTTTTATGTTTTTTTAGGTTAAAAACGCAGTTTAAAAACTCAAAACGTTTTTTTTGCTAAAATAAGCTTTTTCAAGCATTTTACGTGAAATGGTTCAAATGAAAATAAAAAAAACGAATAATTCCCCGTCTTTTTTTGCTTTTTTTACGCTTTAAAAAACGCAAATTCCCACCGTGCTTTTTTCAAAAAAAACATTTTCAAGCTTTTTTAGATCGTTGAAATCGTTCAAAAAGACGCAATATTAAAAAAACAAATAAAAAAAAATTTCCCCCTTTTATGTGTTTTACGTTAAAACGCAGATTAAACTCAAAACGTGCTTTTTTTTAAAATAATCATTTTCAAGCTTTTTAGAGCGTTGAAATTGTTCGACGCAATATTAAAAAAAAACGAATAATAAAAATTTCGTCTTTTTTTAGCTTTTTTACGCGTTAAAACGCAGATTCAAAACGTGCGGTAAAAAAAACATTTTCAAGCATTTTAGATCGTTAAAATCTTTCAAAAAAATTTTTTTAAAAAAAAACGAATAAAAAAATTTTCGTCGTTTTATGTGTTTTACGCTTAAACGGTTTAAAGCTAAAAACGTGCTGTTTTGCAAAATAAGCATTTTCGGGATTTTAGATCGTGAAATCGTTCAAATAGACGAAATATTAAAAAAAACAAAAAAAAAAATTCGCTTTTTTTATGCTGCGTTAAAACGCAGATTAAAGCTAAAAAACGTGCTTTTTTGAAAAATAAGCATTTTCAAGCATTTTAGATCGTTGAAATCTTTCTGACGAAATTTAATAAAAAAAATAATAAAAATTTCGCTTTTTTATTTTTTACGCGTTAAAACGCAGATTAAAGCTCAAAACGGCTGTTTTGCTAAAATAAGCTTTTTCGCATTTAGATCGTTAAAAACCGTTCAAATAGACGCAATTTAATAAAAACGAATAAAAAAACCCGCGGCTGTTTTACGCGTTAAAACGCAGATTGAAGCTCAATGGGTTTTTTTTTGCAAAAATAATTTTTCCCCTTTTTAGATCTTGAAATAGTTCTGAAGCAATTTAATAAAAGAATAATAAAAAGCCGTTTTTATGCTGTTTTACGCGTTAAACGCAGTTTAAAAACTCAAAACGGTTTTTTTTTGCAAAATCACACTTTTTTAGTTTGTAATCGTTCAAATAGACGCAACTTTAAAAAAAACGAATAAAAAAAATTTCGTCGTTTTTTTGTTTTAGGGTTAAACGCAGATTAAACTAAAAACGTTTTTTTTGCTAAAATAAGCATTTTCTGATTTTAGATTTTTTTGAAATGTTCAAATAGAAGCAAATTAATAAAAACGGTAATAAAAATCGTCGTTTTAGCATTTTACGCTTTAAAAACCCCGGGAAAAACTCAAAACGTGCTTTTTTGAAAAATAAATTTTCGCGATCGTTGAATTCGTTCAAATAAAAATATTAATAAAAACGAAAATTTTCGTCTTTTTATGTTTTTTTACGCGTTAAAACGGAAAAAAAAACCCTTTTTTTTTAAAATTCATTTTCGCATTTTAGATCGTTAAAATTTTTCAAAAAAAGCAATATTACTAAAAAAAAAAAAAAACGTCGTTTTATCTGTTTTACGCTTTAAAAACGCAGATTAAAGCTCAAAACTTTTTTTTGCAAAAATAATAAAATTTTTAATCAAATTTAAAAAAGGCCAAAAAAAACGAAAAAAAAAACTGTTTTATGTGTTTTACGAAAAAAGCAGTTTAAAAACCAAAAACGTGCTGTTTTGTTTAAAAAAGCCAACTTTTTTGATCGTGAAATCTTTCTAAAGCAATATAATAAAAACGAATAAAAAAAAATTCGTTTTTTTTGCTGTTTTACGCGTTAAAACGCAGATTAAACTAAAAACGTTTTTTTTGCTAAAATAATCATTTTCGCATTTCAGATCGTTGAAATCGTTCAAATAGACGCAAATTAATAAAAACGAATAAAAAAACGCCGTTTTTATGTTTTTTTACGCGTTAAAACGGATTAAAGCTCAAAACGGCTGTTTTGCTTAAGCTTTTTAAAGCATTTTAGATTTAAATCGTTCAAAAAAACAAAAATTTAAAAAAACGAATAAAAAAAAATTCGTCTTTTTTTCCCCGTTTTACGCGAAAAAACGCAGATTCTAAAAAACGTGCGTTTTTGGAAAACAAGATTTTCGCATTTTAATGGGAAATTATCAAAAGACGAAAATTTTAATAAAAACGAATAAAAAAAATTTTCGTCTTTTTTTTTACGCGTTAAACCCAGATTAAAGCCCAAAAACCCTTTTTTGCTTAAAAAAGCATTTTCAAGCATTTTAGATCGTTGAAATCGCCAAATAGAAGCAATTTTAAAAAAAACGAAAAAAAAAATTTTTCATGCTGTTTTACGCTTTAAAAACGCGATTAAAGCTAAAAAGGGGCTTTTTTCAAACCAAGCTTTTTCGGGCTTTTTAAATCGTTGAAATTTTCAAAAAACCCAATATTAATAAAACGAATAAAAAAATTTCGTCTTTTTTATGCTTTTTTGCGTTGCAGTTTAAAAAAAACCCGTGCTTTTTTGCAAAAATAAGATTTTCGCATTTTAGATCGGGGAAACGTTCAAATAGAACAATATTAATAAAAGAATTTTAAAAAAATTTCGTCGTTTTATGCTTTTTTTCGCGTTAATACGCAGATTAAAGCTCAAAACGTGCTGTTTTGCTAAAATAAGATTTTCGCAGTTTAGATCTTTTAAAACGTTCAAATAGAAGCAAATTAATAAAAACGAATAAAAAAATTCGTCTTTTTTGTTTTTCGCTTTAAAAACGCAGTTTAAAAACCAAAACGGCTGTTTGCTAAAATAAGCTTTTTTCAAGCTTTTTTGATCGGAAATCGTTCAAATAGACGCAATATTAATAAAACAATAAAAAAAATTTCGTCGTTTTTATGCTGTTTTACGCAAAAACACAGATTAAAGTCAAAACGTGCTGTTTTAAAAAATAAGCATTTTCAAGCATTTTGATCGTTAAAACGTTAAAAAGAAGCAATTTTAAATAAAAACGAATAAAAAAAATTGCGTTTTATGTATTTTACGCGTTAAAACGCAGATTAAAGCTCAAAACGTGCTGTTTTTTAAAATAAACATTTTCGCATTTTAGATCGTTGAAATCGTTCAAATAGAAAAAAATTTTAATAAAAACGAATTAAAAATTCCCCGGTTTTATGCTGTTTTACGCGCTAAAACCAAATTAAACCAAAATGTGCTGTTTTTAAAATAATCATTTTCAAGCTTTTTAGATTGTTAAAGTTAAATAGAGGGCAATATTAAAAAAAACGAATAATAAAAAATTCGTCGTTTTTAGCGTTTTACGCTTTAAAAACGCGATTAAAGCTCAAAACGTGTTTTGTTTTGCTAAAACAAGATTTTCGCTTTTAGGTGGGAAATCGTTCAAATAGAAGCAATATTAATAAAAACGAATAATAAAAATTCTTCTTTTTTTATGCTGTTTTACGCTTTAAAAACGCAGATTAAACTCAAAACGGCTTTTTTGCAAAAATAAGCATTTTCGTTTTTTTGATCGTTGAAATCCGTTCAAATAGGCAATTTTAAAAAAACGAATAAAAAAAAATTCATCGTTTTATGCTTTTTTCCGCGTTAAAACGCAGATTAAAAGCTCAAACGTGCTTTTTTTCAAAATAAGCTTTTTCAAGCTTTTTAGATAGTTGAAATCGTTCAAAGGGAAAATTAATAAAACTAAAAAAAATTTCGTCTTTTTTATGTTTTTACGCTTAAAACGCGATTAAAGCTAAAACGTGCTGTTTTTTTAAAAATAAATTTTCAAGCATTTTAGATCGTTGAAATGGTTCAAAAAGTAAATTAAAAAAACGAATAATAAAAATTCGTCTTTTTTATGCTGTTTTCCGTTAAAACGCAGTTTAAAAACTAAAAACGTCTTTTTGCTAAAATAAGCATTTTCAAGCTTTTTAGATCGTTGAAATCGTTCAAATAAACAAATTAATAAAAACGAATAATAAAAATTGCTTTTTTCTGCTTTTTTGCGTTAAAACGCAGATTAAAGCTCAAAACGTGCTGTTTTGCTAAAATAAGCATTTTCAAGCATTTTAGATCGTTGAAATGGTTCAAATAGAAGCAATATTAATAAAAACGAATAATAAAAATTCGTCGTTTTTGCTGTTTTACGCGTTAAAACGCAGATTAAAGCTCAAAACGTGCTGTTTTGCTAAAATAATCATTTTCAAGCATTTAGATCGTTGAAATCGTTCAAATAGACGCAATATTAATAAAAACGAATAATAAAAATTCATCGTTTTATGCTGTTTTACGCGTTAAAACGCAGTTTTAAAACCTCAAAACGTGCTGTTTTGCTAAAATAAGCATTTTCAAGCATTTTAGATCGTTGAAATCGTTCAAATAGAAGCAATATTAATAAAAACGAATAATAAAAATTCGTCGTTTTATGCTGTTTTACGCGTTAAAACGCAGATTAAAGCTCAAAACGTGCTGTTTTGCTAAAATAAACTTTTTAAAGCTTTTAGGGTTAAACGCAAATAAAGCTTTTTTTTAAAAAAAAAAAAATTTTCCCTTTTTTTGTTTTTTACCGAAAAAAAGCAATTAAAAAAAGGGTTTTTTAAAATAATTTTTAAAGCTTTTTAGGGAAAGGCAAATAAAACTTAAAAAAAAAAAAAAAATTGCTTTTTTGCGTTTTACCGTTAAAAGATTAAAAAAAAAAGGGTTTTTAAAAAAGCTTTTAAGCTTTTCCGTTAAACGTTAAATAAAGCTTTTAAAAAAAAAAAAAGCTTTTTGCTGAGGTTAAAAGAGTTAAAAAAAAACGGGTTTTTTAAAATTTTTTTTAAATTTAGCAAAAAAAATAGCCAAAATTTGTTAAAAAATTTTTTTTAGCTTTTTACCGAAAAAAACCCAATTTTCCCCCAAATTTTTTCAAAATAAAAATTTTCGCTTTTGTCTTAAAACGAAAAAGGCAAATTAATAAAACGTAAAAAAAAATTCCTTTTTTTCTTTTTTACGTTAAAACGCAAAAAAAAAAACGTTTTTGCTAAAATGCTTTTTAAGTTTTAACGTTAAATTTCAAAAGGCTTTTAAAAAAGAATTAAAAATTTGTTTTTTTTATCTTTTTTAAAAAACCCCATTAAACCAAAAAATCGTTTTGTTTAAAAAAGTTTTTAAGCATTTTAACTTAAATCGTCAAAAAAAAAATTTTAAAAAAACGAATTAAAAATTTCTTTTTTTTTTTTTAAATTAAAACCGATTAAAAAAAATTTTTTTTTCAAAAAACTTTTAAGTTTTTAACTTTGGGTTTTCAAATACCTTTTTAAAAAAAATTAAAAAACGTTTTTAGGGTTTTTATTAAAACGAATTAAAAAAACGTGTTTTTTTTTAAAAAACATTTTAAGCAAAGTTTTTGCTTAAATAAAAAATTTAAAAAAAAAAAAAAAAAAAAATTTTCCTTTTTATTTTTATTAAAACGAAAAAAAACCCCCTTTTTTTTCCAAAAAGTTTTTTAAGCTTTGGGTTTTAAATCTTTTCAAATAACTTTTAAAAAAAAAAAAATTCGTCAATTTTTTTTCCCATAAAAAATTGCTAAAATGTTTTTTGCTAAAAAAAGTTTTTAAGCTTTTAATTTTGAAATTTAAAAATAAAGCAATTTAAAAAAAAAAATAAAAACATTTTTTTTTTTCCGAAAAAAGGAAAAAAACCAAAACGCTTTTTTGCTAAAAAAGCTTTTTAAATTTTAGATTTTAAATTTTTTAAAAAATTTTTTTAAATAAAAAAAAAAAAAAAATTTTCTTTTTTGTTTTAAAAACGCGTTAAAAAAAAAGGCTTTTTAAAAAAATTTTTCAAGCATTTTGCTTAAATGGTTAAAAAAACAATTTAAAAAACGAATAAAAAAAAATTTTTTTTTTTTTGGGCCAAAAACGCAATTAAAGTCAAAACGTGCTGTTTTGCTAAAATAATCATTTTCAAGCATTTTAGATCGTTGAAATCGTTCAGAGTAGACGCAATATTAATAAAAAAACGAATAATAAAAAATTTCGTCGTTTTTATGCTTGTTTTTGCGCGTTAAAACGCAGATTAAAGTTCAAAACGTGCTGTTTTGCTAATATAAGCATTTTCAAGCATTTTAGATCGTTGAAATCATTCAAATAGAAATAATATTAATAAAACGAATAATAAAAATTCGTCGTTTTATGCTTTTGTTTACGCGTTAAAGCGCAGATTAAAGCTCAAAACGTGCTGTTTTTGCTAAAATAATCATTTTCAAGCATTTTAGATTATTTGAAATCGTTCAGAGTAGACGCAATATTAATAAAAAGCGAATAATAAAAATTCGTTGTCTTTATGCTGTTTACGCGTTAAAACGCAGATTAAAACTCAAAACGTGCTGTTTGCTAAAAATAAGCATTTTCAAGCATTTTAGATCGTTGAAATCGTTCAAATAGACGCAATATTAATAAAACGAATAATAAAAATTTCGTCGTTTTTTATGCTGTTTTACGCGTTAAAACGCAGATTAAAGCTCAAAACGTGCTGTTTTGCTACAAAATAAGCATTTTTCGGCATTTTAGATCGTTGAAATCGTTTTCAAATAGAAGCAATAATAAAAACGGAATAATAAAAATTCGTCGTTTTATGCTGTTTTACGCGTTAAAACGCAGTTAAAGCTCAAAACGTGCTGTTTTGCACAAAATAATCATTCTGGCATTTTAGATCGTTGCGAAATCGTTCAAATAGACGCAATATTAATAAAACGAAAATAAAAATTTCGTCGTTTTATGCTGTTTTACGCGTTAAAACGCAGATTAAAAGCTCAAAACGTGCTGTTTTTTGCTAAAATAAGAAAGCATTTTCAAGCATTTTTAGATCGTTGAAATCGTTCAAATAGAAGCAATATTAATAAAAACGAATAATAAAAATTCGTCGTTTTATGCTGTTTACGCGTTAAAACGCAGATTAAAAGAAACTCAAAACGTGCTGTTTTGTAAAATAATCATTCTCAAGCATTTTTAGATCGTTGAAATCATTCACGTTCAAATAGACGCAATAGTAATAAAAACGAATAATAAAAATTCGTCGTTTTATGCTGTTTTACGCGTTAAAACGCAGATTAAAGCTCAAAACGTGCTGTTTTTGCTAAAATAAGCATTTTTCAAGCATTTTAGATCGTTGAAATCGTTCAAATACACGCAATATTAATAAAAAACGAATAATAAAAAATTCGTCGTTTTTATGCTGTTTTACGCGTTAAAACGCCGATTCAAGCTCAGAACGTGCTGTTTTAGCACAAAAATAATCATTTTCAAGCATTTTAGATGGTTGAAATCGTTTAAATAGAAGCAATATTAATAAAGAGCGAATAATAAAAATTTGTCGTTTTTATGCTGTTTACGCGTTAAAACGCAGATTAAAGCTCAAAACGTGCTGTTTGCGAAAATAATCATTTTCAGCATTTTGAATCGTTGAAATCATTTCAAATAGAAGCAATATTAATAAAAACAAATAATAAAATTCGTCGTTTTATGCTGTTTTACGCGTTAAAGCGCAGATTAAAGCTCAAAACGTGCTGTTTTGATAAAATAAACATTTTCAAGCATTTTGGATCGTTGAAATCGTTCAAATAGGCCGCAATGGTAATAAAAAGCAGATAATAAAAATCGTCGTTTTTATGCTGTTTTACGCGTTAAAACGCAGATTAAAGCTCAAAACGTGCTGTTTTAACAAATAATCATTTTCAAGCATTTTGAATTGTTGGAAATCGTTTCAAATACACGCAATATTAATAAAAACGAATAAAAATTCGTCGTTTTATGCTGTTTACGCGTTAAAACGCAGATTAAAGCTCAAAACGTGCTGTTTTGCTAAAATAATCATTTTCAAGCATTTTAGATTGTTGAAATCACGTTGAAATAGACGCAATATTAATAAAAACGAATAATAAAAATTCGTCGTTTTTTATGCTGTTTACGCGTTAAACGCAGATTAAAGCTCAAAACATTAACATTTTGCTAAAACAAGCATTTTCAAGCATTTTTAGGTCGTTGAAATCGTTCAAATAGAAGCAATATTAATAAAAATGGTTGTTTTGTAAAAGTAGGTTTACGATCGAGATGTTTACGTATTAACGTCTGATTGGTGATATAAGTTTTGTTTGTTGCAATTGTTGTAACACTTCACTTGCACTTCACATTTTTGTTTTACTGTTAGGCTCCCACTTTTTCTAAACTTTTTTATCGGCCGACCAAAACATTTAGCAAAAGAAAACTTAACCGCACGAGAAAATCTCCCATTCGTTTGTATGCCCCTAGAGTGAGAGACGGAAGATCGGTCAACTCACTCGAACGCTATGACTGGCACGGAATGACTGGCAGCGCTCGAGATGGACAGGAGATCGGTCCGTCTCTCTCTGAATATCGCTGAGAGGGTCGGAGATAACTGGCAGCGCTCGAGATGAGACGGGAGATGGTCCGTCTCTCTCGTTATAAAGGGGTATACCTGCGATCGACCTCGCTCGTGACACAGTTTCTGTGAGTCACCCGTAAGAGCGATTTTAAAGACGTTATCACGTCAAAACGAATAATAATAAAAGATTCGTCCGTTTTTATGCTGTTTACGCGTTAAAACGCAGATTCACAAAACTCAAACGTGCTGTTTTGCTAAAATAGCATTTTCAAGCATTTTAGATCGTTGAAATCGTTCGAATAAACAATATTAATAAAACGAATAATAAAATTCATCGTTTTTATGCTGTTTTACGCGTTAAAACGCAGATTAAGCTCAAAACGTGCTGTTTTGCTAAAATAAGCATTTTCAAGCATTTTAGATCGTTGAAATCGTTCAAATAGAAGCAATATTAATAAAACGAATAATAAAAATTTCGTCGTTTTATGCTGTTTTTACGCGTTAAACGCAGATTAAAACTCAAAACGTGCTGTTTGCTAAAATAGCATTTTCAAGCATTTTAGATCGTTGAAATGGTTCAAATAGAAGCAATATTAATAAAAAGAATAATAAAAGATTCGTCGTTTTTATGCTGTTTGCGTTAAACGCAGATTAAAAAACTCAAAACGTGCTGTTTTGCTAAAATAATCATTTTTCAAGCATTTTAGATCGTTGAAATCGTTCAAATAGACGCAATATTAATAAAAACGAATAATAAAAATTTCGTCGTTTTATGCTGTTTTACGCGTTAAATCGCAGATTAAAGCTCAAAACGTGCTGTTTTGCTAAAAAAGCATTTTCAAGCATTTTAGATCGTTGAAATCGTTCAAATGAGAGCAATATTAATAAAACGAATAATAAAAATTCGTAGTTTTTATGCTGTTTTACGCGTTAAAACGCAGATTAAAACTCAAAACGTGCTGTTTTGCTAAACCAAGCATTTTCAAGCATTTTAGATCGTTGAAATCGTTCAAATAGACGCAATATTAATAAAACGAATAATAAAAATTTCGTCGTTTTTATGCTGTTTTACGCTTAAAAACCCAGATTAAAACTCAAAACGTGCTGTTTTGCTAAAATAAGCATTTTCAAGCATTTTAGATCGTTGAAATCGTTCAAATAGAAGCAATATTAATAAAACGAATATTAAAATTTCGTCGTTTTATGCTGTTTTACGCGTTAATACGCAGATTAAAGCTCAAAACGTGCTGTTTTGCTAAAAAATAAGCATTTTCAAGCATTTTAGATGGTTGAAATCGTTCAAATAGAAGCAATATTAATAAAAACGAATAATAAAAAATTTGTCGTTTTTATGCTGTTTTACGCGTTAAAACGCAGATTAAAGCTCAAAACGATGCTGTTTTGCGAAAATAATCATTTTCAAGCATTTTAGATCGTTGAAATCGTTCAAATAGAAAGCAGTATTAATAAAAACGAATAATAAAAATTCGTCGTTTTTATGCTGTTTTACGCGTTAAAACGCAGATTAAAGCTCAAAACGTGCTGTTTTGCTAAAATAAACATTTTCAAGCATTTTAGATCGTTGAAATCGTTCAAATAGATGCAATATTAATAAAAACGAATAATAAAAAATCGTCGTTTTTATGCTGTTTTACGCGTTAAAACGCAGATTAAACTCAAAACGTGCTGTTTTGCTAAAATAATCATTTTCAAGCATTTTTAGATCGTTGAAATGGTTCAAATAGAAGCAATATTAATAAAAACGAATAATAAAAATTCGCCGTTTTATGCTGTTTTACGCTTTAAAAACGAAAATTTAAAAGTTAAAAACGTGCTTTTTTGCTAAAATAAAATCTTTTTTCAAGCATTTTAATCGTTGAAATCGTTCAAATAGACGCAATATTAAAAAAAACGAATAAAAAAAATTTTTCGTTTTATGCTGTTTTACGCGTTAAAACGCAGTTTAAAAGTTCAAAACTTGCTTTTTTGCAATATAAAAGCATTTTCAAGCTTTTTTAGATCGTTGAAATCGTTCAAATGAACTATTAATAAAAAGAATAATAAAAATTCGTCTTTTTTTATGCTGACGCTTTAAAAGCGCAGATTAAACTCAAAACGTGCTGTTTTGCTAAAAATAATTTTTCAAGCATTTTAGATTGTTGAAATCTTTAAAATAAAAAAAAATTAATAAAAAGTTAAAAATTCGTTTTTTTTCTTTTTTACTTAAACGCGTTTTTTAAAAAAACCGTTTTGCTAAAATCATTTAAGTTTTTTAAATTTTAAAATTTAAATCGCTTTTAAAAACGTAAAAAAAAACTCTTTTTGCTGTTTTGCTTAAAAGAAATTTCAAAAGGCTTTTTTGTTTTAAAATAATTTTTCAAATTTTTAGAGGAAATTTAAAAAAACAATAAAAAAAAACGTTAAAAAAAATTCGCTTTTTTAAATTTTTTTTAGCTTAAAACGCGTTAAAAAATAAAAACGGCTTTTTGCTAAAATTCATTTAAGCATTTTAACGTTAAATCTTTCTAAGCTTTAAATAAAACGAAAAAAAAAACTCTTTTTGCTGTTTTGCAAAAAAGAAATTAAATAAAACGGGGTTTTTCAAAATAAAAGCATTTTTAAAAATTTAAATCTTTCTAAAGCTTTAAAAAAAAAACGAATAAAAAACGTCTTTTTTGCTTTTTACCTTAAAAGAAATTAAACTAAAACGTCTTTTTGCAAAAAAAATTTTTTAAGTTTTTTAAAGATCTTTTTG
>NW_027046123.1:0-32758 GCF_025399875.1 Dalotia coriaria | reverse complement strand
GTTACAACGCAGATTAAAGCTCAAACGTGCTGTTTTGCTAAAATAAGCATTTTCAAACATTTTAGATCGTTGGGAAATCGTTCAAATAGAAGCAATATTAATAAAAACGAATAATAAAAATTCGTCGTTTTTATGCTGTTTACGCGCGTTAAAACATGAAGATTGCATAGCTCAAAACGTGCTGTTTTGCTAAAATAAGCATTTTCAAGCATTTTAGATCGTTGAAATCGTTCAAATAGACGCAATAAAATAAAAACGAATAATAAAAATTTCGTCGCTTTTTATGCTGTTTTACGCGTTAAAACGCAGATTAAAGCTCAGGCGTGCTGTTTTGCTAAAATAAGCATTTTCAAGCATTTTAGATCGTTGAAATCGTTTCAAATAGACGCAATAAAGCCAAAAACGATAATAAAATTTCGTCGTTTTTATGCTGTTTTACGCGTTAAAACGCAGAATAAAGCCAAATGTGCTGTTTTGCACAAAATAGAAAGCATTTTCAAGCATTTTAGATCGTTGAAATCGTTCAAAATAGACGCAATATTAATGAAGCGAATAATAAAAATTTCGTCGTTTTTTTTTATCTATTCCGCTAACTCGTATGGTTGGCGTTGGATTGGCGGTGTTTCTTCATTATTTTAACGTAATAAAACGACAATTTATTATTAATTTTATTGCATCTGTGAGCACATTTCAACGATAAACTCTTTAATATTTTAACAAAACATACGTTACAACAATCTACGTTTAACGCGTAAACAGCATAAGAGACGAAAATTTATTATTCGTTGCTGAATTAAAACACTGGATTAAAGCTCAAAACGATGCTGTTTTGCTAAAATAAACATTTTCAAGCATTTTTTAAGATCGTTGAAATCGTTCAAATAGACGCAATAAAAATAAAAACGAATAATAAAAATTTCGTCGTTTTTTATGCTGTTTTACGCGTTAAAACGCAATAAAGCCAAATGTGCTGTTTTGCTAAAATAAGCATTTTCAAGCATTACCCAGATCGTTGGGAAATCGTTCAAATAAGGCATATTATTAAGCCAAAAAACAGATAATAAAATTTCGTCGTTTTTATGCTGTTTACGCGCGTTAAAACGCAGATTAAAACTCAAAACGTGCTGTTTTGCTAAAATAAGCATTTTCAAGCATTTTAGATCGTTGAAATCGTTCCAGAGCCGGAAGCAATGAAATAAAGCGAATAATAATAAAAAATTCGTCGTTTTTTTATGCTTTTACGCGTTAAAACGCAGATTAAAGCTCAAAACGTGCTGTTTTGCTAAAATAAGCATTTTCTGGCTTATTTTAGATCGTTGAAATCGTTCAAATAGACGCAATAAAATAAAAACGGGCAAAGGTTTCGTCGTTTTTTATGCTCTTCTTTTACGCGTTAAAACGCGGGGAATAAAAGCTCAAAACGTGCTGTTTTGCTAAAGGCCAAGCATTTTCAAAAACATTTTTAGATCGTTTGGGAAATCCCTCACGTTCAAATAGACGCAATATTAATAAAAACGAATAATAAAAGAACATTAACGTTTTTGTTAGCGGGGTGACTCAAACGTTGCTGTTTTCTTTAAATAAACGGACAGGATCGTTGAAATCACGTTCAAATAAACAATATTAATAAAAACGAATAATAAAAATTCGTCGTTTTTATGCTGTTTTACGCGTTAAAACGCAGATTAAAGCTCAAAAACACGTGCTGTTTTGCTAAAATAAGCATTTTCAAGCATTTTAGATCGTTGAAATCGTTCAAATGGACGCAATATTAATAAAAACGAATAATAAAAATTATGCTGTTTTTTACGCGTTAAAAGCAGAATAAAAACTCAAAACGTGCTGTTTTGCTAAAATAAACATTTTCAAGCATTTTAGATCGTTTGAAATCCGTTCAAATAGACGCAATATTAATAAAAAACGAATAATAAAATTTCGTCGTTTTTATGCTGTTTTACGCGGGCAAAAAAACGCAGATTAAAACTCAAAACGATGCTGTTTTGCTAAAATAAGCATTTTCATGCATTTTAGATCGTTAAAATCGTTCAAATAGAAGCAATATTAATAAAAAACGAATAATAAAAAAATTCACGTCGTTTTTATGCTGTTTTTACGCGTTAAAACGCCAGATTAAAGCTCAAAACGATGTGCTGTTTTGCTAAAATATAAGCATTTTCCAAGCATTTTAGATCGTTGAAATCGTTCAAATACGGCAATATTGTAAAACGAATAATAAAAATTCGTCACATGCTGTTTACATTAAAACGCGATTAAAACTCAAAACGTGCTGTTTTGCTAAAATAAGCATTTTCAAGCATTTTTAGATCGTTGCGGGAAATCGTTCCAAATGGACGCAATATTAATAAAACGGAATAATAAAAATTTCGTCATTTTTATGCTGTTTTACGCGTTAAACGCAGATTAAAACTCAAAACGTGCTGTTTTGCTAAAATAAAGCATTTTCAGAAGCATTTAGATCGTTGAAATCGTTCAAATAGACGCAATAAAAATAAAAACAGATAATAAAAATTTCGTCGTTTTTTATGCTGTTTTACGCGTTAAAACGCAGAATAAAACTCAAAACGTGCTGTTTTGCTAAAATAAAGCATTTTCAAACATTTTAGATCCGTTGAAATCGTTCAAATAGACGCAATATTAATAAAAAACGAATAATAAAAATTTCGTCACGTTTTTGTAACATTTTACGCGTTAAAACGCAGATTAAAGCTCAAAACGTGCTGTTTTGCTAAAATAAGCATTTTCAAGCATTTTAGATCGTTGAAAATCGTTCCAAATAGAAGCAATATTAATAAAAACGAATAATAAAAAATTCGTCGTTTTATGCTGTTTTACGCGTTAAACGCAGATTAAAAGCTCAAAACGTGCTGTTTTGCTAAAATAATAAGCATTTTCAAGCATTTACTAGATCGTTGAAATCGTTCAAATAGACGCAATAAAAATAAAACGAATATGTAAAAATTTCGTCGTTTTTATGCTGTTTACGCGTTAAAACGCAGAATAAGCTCAAAACGTGCTGTTTTGCTAAAATAAGCATTTTCAAGCATTTTAGATCGTTGAAATCGTTCAAAATAAGACGCAATATTAATAAAAACGAATAATAAAATTTCGTCGTTTTTATGCTGTTTTACGCGTTAAAACGCTGATTAAAGCTCAAAACGTGCTGTTTTGCTAAAATAAAGCATTTTCAAAGCATTTTAGATCGTTGAAATCGTTCAAATAGAAGCAAAATTAATAAAAACAAAATAATAAAAATTCGTCGTTTTATGCTGTTTACGTTAAAGCACCGTTAAAACTCAAGCGTGCTGTTTTGCTAAAATAAAGCATTTTCAAACATTTAGATCGTTGAAATCGTTCAAATAGACGCAATATTAATAAAAACGAATAATAAAAATTGTCGTTTTATGCATTTTTACGCGTTAAAACGCAGATTAAAGCAAAACGTGCTGTTTTGCTAAAATAAACATTTTCAAGCATTTTAGATCGTTAAAAATCGTTCAAATAGAAGCAATATTAATAAAAACGAATAATAAAAATTCGTGTTTTATGCTGTTTTACGCGTTAAAACGCAGTTTAAAAAACTAAAAACGTGCGTTTTGCTAAAAAAAACATTTTCAAGCTTTTTTAGATCGTTAAAACTTTCAAATAGATTTATTAAAAAAAAACGAATAAAAAAATTTCGTTTTTAGCTTTTTTGCAAAAAAGAGATTAAACTAAAAACGTGCTGTTTTGCAAAAAATAATCTTTTTCAAGCTTTTTAAATCGTTGAAATCGTTCAAATAGAACAATATTAAAAAAAAACGAATAATAAAAAATTCGTCTTTTTTTTGCTGTTTTCGCGTTAAAACCGATTAAATTTTTTTTGCAAAAAAGCATTTTCAAGCATTTTAGATCGTTGAAATCGTTCAAATAGACCAATATTAAAAAAAAACGAATAAAAAAAAATTCGTGTTTTATGCTGTTTTACGCGTTCGAGTTAAAGCTCAAAAGGTTGTTTTGCAAAAAATAAGCTTTTTTAAACTTTTTTAGATCTTTAAAACCGTTCAAATAACGCAAAAAAAAAAACGTAAAAAAAATTTGTCGTTTTATGCTGTTTTACGCTTTAAAAAACCAGAGAAAAACCCAAAAGGGCTGTTTTGCAAAAAAGCTTTTTTCAAGCATTTTAGATCGTTGAAATCGTTCAAATAGAAGAATTTTAAAAAAAAACGAATAAAAAAAAATTCCGTTTTATGCTTTTTTACGCTTTAAAAACGAAAATTTAAAAACTAAAAACGTGTTTTTTTTTGCTAAAAAAAAAATTTTCAAGCTTTTTAGATCGTTGAAATCGTTCAAATAGACCAATAAAAAAAACAATAAAAAAAAATTCGTCTTTTTTTATGCTTTTTTTACGCTTTAAAAACGCAGATTAAAGCTAAAAAAGGGCTGTTTTGCTAAAATAAGCATTTTCAAGCTTTTTTGTCGTTGAAATCGTTCAAATAGAAGAATATTAATAAAAACGAAAAATAAAAAATTCGCGTTTTATGCTTTTTTACGCGTTAAAACGCAGATTAAACTCAAAAGGGCTGTTTTGCTAAAATGTTTTCAAGCATTTTAGATCGTTGAAATCTTCGGAATATTAAAAAAAACGAATAATAAAAAATTCTGTTTTATGTTTTTACGCGAAAAACGCAATTCTCAAAACGTGCTGTTTTTTAAAATAAGCTTTTTCAACTTTTAGATCGTTGAAATCGTTAAATGGAATATTAATAAAAACGAAAATAAAAATTCGTTTTTTTTTTATGCTTTTTTTCGCGTTAAAACGCAGATTAAAGCTCAAAACGTGCTTTTTTTTCCAAAATGCTTTTTCGCATTTTAAAATGTTAAAATCGTTCAAATAGAAGCGGAATTTTAAAAAACGAATAATAAAAATCGTCGTTTTTGCTGTTTTACGCGTTAAAACGCAGATTAAAACTAAAACGTGCTGTTTTGCTAAAATAAGCATTTTCAAGATTTTAGATCGTTGAAATCTTTTCAAATGCGCAATAATAAAACGAATAATAAAATTTGTGTTTTTATGCTGTTTACGCGTTAAAACGCGATTAAGCTCAAAACGTGCTGTTTTTAAAATTAAATTTCAAGCATTTAGATCTTGAAATTTCAAATAGACGCAATAAAAAAAAACGAATATAAATTTGTTTAGCTGTTTACGCAGTAAAACGCAGAATAAAGCTCAAAGCGTGCTGTTTTTGCTAAAATAAGCATTTTCAAGCTTTTAGATCGTTGAAATCGTTCAAATAGACACAATATTATTAAAAGATAATCAAAAGCTTTTTATGCTGTTTTACGCAGTTAAAACGCAGATTAAACTCAAAACGCTGTTTTGCTAAAATAAGCATATTCAAAGCATTTTAGATCGTTGAAATCGTTCAAATAGACGCAATATTAATAAAAACGAATAATAAAAAATTCGTCGTTTATATGCTGTTTACGCGTTAAAACGCAGATTAAACTCAAACGGCGTTTTAAATAAGCATTTTCAAGCATTTTAGATATGAAATCGTTCAAATAACCAATATTAATAAAACGAATAATAAAAATTCTTTTTTATGCTGTTTTACGCGTTAAACGCAGATTAAAGCTCAAAACGTGCTGTTTTTAAAATAATCATTTTCAAGCGTTTTAGATCGTTGAAATCGTTCAAATGAAGCAATATTAATAAAAACGAATAATAAAAATTTCGTTTTATGCTGTTTTTACGCGTTAAAACGCAGATTAAACTCAAAACGTGCTGTTTTGCTAAAATAACATTTTCAAGCATTTTAGATCGTTAAATCGTTCAAATAGACGCAATATTAATAAAAACAGATAATAAAAATTTCGTCGTTTTATGCTGTTTTACGCGTTAAAACGCAGATTAAACTCAAAACGTGCTGTTTTTGCTAAAATAATCACATTTTCAAGCGTTTTAGATCGTTGAAATCGTTCAAAATAGAAGCAATATTAATAAAAAACGAATAATAAAAATTCGTCGTTTTTATGCTGTTTTTGCGCGTTAAAACGCAGATTAAAGCTCAAAACGTTGCTGTTTTTAGCGCTAAAATAAGCATTTTCAAGCATTTTAGATCATTTGAAATCGTTCAAATAGACGCAATATTAATAAAAACGAATAATAAAAATTCGTCGTTTTTATGCTGTTTTACGCGTTAAAACGCGAATTAAAGCTCAAACGTGTTGTTTTGCTAAAATAAGCATTTTCAAAACGGCATTTTAGATCGTTGAAATCGTTCCAAATAGACGCAATAAAAATAAAACGAATAGCCAAAATTTCGTCGTTTTATGCTGTTTTACGCGTTAAAACGCAGAGTAAAACTCAAAACGTGCTGTTTTGCTAAAATAAAAGCATTTTCAAGCATTTTTAGATCGTTGAAATCCGTTCAAATAGAAGCAATATTAATAAAAACGAATAATAAAAATTCGTCGTTTTGTACTGTTTTACGCGTTAAACGCAAATTAAAGCTCAAAACGTGCTGTTTTGCTAAAATAAACATTTTTCAAGCATTTTAGATCGGTGAAATCGTTCAAATAGACGCAATATTAATAAAAACGAATAATAAAAATTCGTCGTTTTATGCTGTTTACGCGTTAAAACGCAGATTAAAACTCAAACGTGCTGTTTTGCTAAAATAAGCATTTTCAAGCATTTTTAGATCGTTGAAATCGTTTCAAAAATGAAACAATATTAATAAAAAACAAATAATAGAAAATTCGTCGTTTTTTATGCTTTGTTTTACGCGCGCGTTAAAACGCAGATTAAAACTCAAAAGGGCTGTTTTGCTTTAAAATAAGCATTTTCAAGCATTTTTAGATCGTTGAAATCACGTTCAAATAGACGCAATATTAATAAAAACGAATAATAATAAAAATTTCGTCACGTTTTACATGCTGTTTGCGCGTTAAAACGCGAAGATTAAAGCTCAAAACGTGCTGTTTTTGTTAAAATAAAGCATTTTCAAGCATTTTAAGATCGTTGAAATCGTTCAAATAGACGCAATATTAATAAAGAAACGGGCCAATAAAAATTCGTCGTTTTTTATGCTGTTTTACGCGTTAAAACGCAGATTGAAAGCAAAACGTGCTGTTTTTTGTTAAAATAAAATTTTCAAGCATTTTTAGATCGTTGGGAAATCGTTCCAAATAGAAACGTATAAATAAAAACGAATAATAAAAATTCGTCGTTTTTATGCTGTTTACGCGTTAAAACGCAGATTAAAGCTCAAAACGTGTTGTTTTACTAGAATAAGCATTTTTCAAGCATTTTAGATCGGTGAAATCGTTCAAATAGAAGCAATATTGGCAAAAACGAATAATAAAAAATTCGTCGTTTTATGCTGTTTTACGCGTTAAAACGCAGATTAAAGCTCAAAACGTGCTGTTTTGCTAAAACTAAGCATTTTCAAGCATTTTAGATCGTTGAAATCGTTCAAATGGACGCAATATTAAAACGAATAATAAAAATTTCGTCGTTTTATGCTGTTTTGCAACGTTAAAACGCAGATTAAAGCTCAAAACATTACTGTTTTGCTAAAATAATGTTTTGCTTCGTAAAAGCATTTTTCATATTTTAGATCGTTGAAGTCGTTCAAATAGACGCGTAAAATAAAACGAATAATAAAAATTTCGTCGTTTTATGCTGTTTTGCGCGTTAAACGCAGGTAAAACTCAAAACGTGCTGTTTTGCTTTAAAATAAGCATTTTAAGCGAGCGATCCCGTTGAAATCGTTTCAAATGAAACGTATTAATAAAAACGAAGAATAAAAAATTCGTCGTTTTGTAGCACATTTACGCGTTAAAACGCAAATTAAAACTCAAAACGTGCTGTTTTTTGCTTTAAAATAAGCATTTTCAAGCATTTTTAGATCATTGAAATCGTTCAAATAGACGCAATATTAATAAAAACGAATAATAAAAATTCGTCGTTTTTATGTACTTTGTTTCCCACGCGTTAAAACGCAGATTAAAAGCTCAGCGTACTGTTTTTGCTAAAATAAGCATTTTCAAGCATTTTAAGATCGTTGGGAAATCGTTCAAAATGAGAAGCAGCCAGTAATAAAAACGAATATACGAAAATTCGTCACGTTTTATGCTGTTTTACGCGCGTTAAACGCAGATTAATGCTCAAAAAGGGCTGTTTTGCTAAAATAAGCATTTTCCGGCATTTTAGATCATTGAAATCACGTTGAAATAGGCGCAATATTAATAAAAACGAATAATAAAAATTTCGTCGTTTTATGCTGTTTTACGCGTTAAAACGCCGTTAAAACTCAAAACGTGCTGTTTTGCTAAAATAAGCATTCAAAGCATTTTTAGATCGTTGAAATCGTTCAAATGCGACGCAATAAAAATATAAAACGAATAGCCAAAATTTTGTCGTTTTTTACATGCTGTTTACGCGTTAAAGCGGGCAAAACTCAAAACGTGCTGTTTGCCATCAGGCACCGGCATTTTAGATGCGTTGAGAATCGTTCAAATAGACATAATATTAATAAAACGAACAATAAAAAATTCGTCGTTTTTACATGCTGTTTTACGCGGCAGAAACGCAGATTAAAGCTCAAAACGTGCTGTTTTGCTGGAATAAGCATTTTCAAGCATTTAGATCGTTGAAGTCGATTTCAAATAGACGCAGTAGTAATAAAAAACAGATAATAAAATTCGTCGTTTATATGCTGTTTTTACGCGTAAAACGCAGATTAAAGCTCAAAACGTGCTGTTTTGCTAAAATAAGCATTTTCAAGCATTTTAGATCGTTGGAAATCGTTCAAATGAGCGTAATGTAAAAACGAATATAATAAAAGAAATTTCGTGATTTTTATTACTTGTTTACGCGTTAAAACGCAGATTAAAGCTCAAAGCGTGCTGTTTTTGCTAAAATAATCATTTTCAAGCGTTTTTAGATCGTTGGAAATCGTTCAAATAGAAGCAATATTAATAAAGAAGCGAATAATAAAAAATTCGTCGTTTTTATGCTGTTTTACGCGTTAAAACACTTAAGAAAAGCTCAAAACGTGCTGTTTTGCTGAATAAGCATTTTCAAGCATTTTTAGATCGTTGAAATCGTTCCAAATAGACGCAGTAGTAGCCAAAAACGAATGGCAAAAAATTTGAACCGTTTTGTATTTACGCGGGTAAAACGCAGATTAAAGCTCAAAACGTGTTGTTTTGCTAAATAAAGCATTTTCAAGCATTTTTGAATCGTTGGAAATCCCCGTTCAAATAGACGCAATAAAAATAAAAATGAATAGCGAAATTTCGTCGTTTTTTGTCACTTTGTTTTACGCGGTAAAACGCAGAGTAAAACTCAAAACGTGCTGTTTTTACAAACCAGCATTTTCAAACATTTGAGATCGTTGAAATCACGTTCAAATAGAAGCAATAGTAATAAAAACGAATAATAAAAATTCGTCACGTTTTTTATGCTGTTTACACTACGCGTTAAACGCCAATTAAAGCTTAAAACGTGCTGTTTTGCTAAAATAAAGCATTTTAAACATTTTAGATCGTTGAAATCGTTCAAAATAGACGCAGTATTAATAAAAAGCGAATAATAAAATTCGTCGTTTTTTTATGCTGTTTTTACGCGTTAAAACGCAGATTAAAGCTCAAAACGTGCTGTTTTTTGCTAAAATAAGCATTTTTCAAGCATTTTTGATGGTAGAAATCGTTCAGAAATAGAAGCAATGTAATAAAAACGAATAATAGAAAATTCGTCGTTTTTTTAGCCTGTTTTACGCGTTAAAACGCAGATTAATGCTCAAGGAACGTTTGCTAAAATAAGCATTTCAGAAGCATTTTAGATCGTTTGAAATCGTTTCAAATAGACGCAATACGGCAAAAACGGAAGCAATAAAAATTCGTCGTTTTATGCTGTTTTACGCGTTAAAAACGCAGATTAAAACTCAAAACGATGCTGTTTTCTTTAAAATAAGCATTTTCAAGCATTTTTAGATCGTTGAAATCGTTCAAATAGAAGCAATAATAATAAAAACGAATAATAAAAAATTAAAACCGTTTTTTATGTGCTGTTTTACGCGGTTAAACGCAAATTAAGCAAAACGTGCTGTTTTGCTAAAATGGCATTTTCAAGCATTTTTAGATCCGTTGAAATCGTTCAAATGAACCCATAATAATAATAAAACAGCAGATAATAAAAAAATTCGTCGTTTTATGCTGTTTTACGCGTTAAAACCTCCAGATTAAAGCTCAAAACGTGCTGTTTTAAAATAAGCATTTTCAAACATTTTAGATCGTTGAAATCGTTCAAATGGGCATAATGTGTGTAAAAAACGAACTTAATAAAAAATTCGTCGTTTTTTATGCTGTTTACTGCCCCAAAACGCAGATTAAAACTCAAAACGATGCTGTTTTGCTAAAATAAACATTTTCAAACATTTTAGATCGTTAAAATCGTTCAAATAGACATAATATTAATAAAAAACGAATAATAAAAAATTCGTCGTTTATATGCTGTTTACGCGTTAAAAACGCAGATTAAAGCTCAAACGGTATGTTTTACTAAAATAAACATTTTCAAAACTTTAGATCGTTAAGAAATCGTTCAAATAGACGCAATATTAATAAAAACGAATAATAAAATTTCGTCGTTTTTTATGCTGACGCGCGTTTAAAACGCAGATTAAAGCTCAAAACGTGCTGTTTTGCTAAAATAATCATTTTCGAAGCGTTTTAGATCGTTGAAATCGTTTCAAATAGAAGCAATAGTATAAAAAGTGAATAATAAAAATTCGTCGTTTTATATGTTTTACGCGTTAAAACGCAGTTAAAACTCAAAACGTGCTGTTTTGCTAAAATAAGCACCGAAGCATTTTAGATCGTTGAAAGTCGTTCAAATAGACGCAATATTAATAAAAACGGAATAATAAAAGATTCGTCGTTTTATGCTGTTTTACGCGTTAAACGCAGATTAAAACTCCACCGGCATTATTTGTTTGCTAAAAATAAGCATTTTCCGGCATTTTAGATCGATGATCGTTCAAATAGACGCAATAAAAATAAAAACGAATAATAAAAATTTCGTCGTTTTATGCTGTTTTACACGCCCGTTAAAACGCAGAGTAAACTCAAACGTGCTGTTTTGCTGAAAAATAAAGCATTTTCAAACCATTTTTAGATCGTTGGAAATCGTTCCAAATAGAAGCAATATTAATAAAACGAATAATAAAAATTCGTCGTTTTATGCTGTTTTACGCGTTAAAACATAAAATTAAAGCTTAAAACGATGCTGTTTTGCTAAATAAAGCATTTTCGAAGCATTTTTAGATCGTTGAAATCGTTCAAATAGACGCAATAATAATAAAAACGAATAATAAAAATTCGTCGTTTTACATGCTGTTTACGCGTTAAAACGCAGATTAAAAATAAAAACGTGCTGTTTTGCTTTAAAGGCAATACATATTCAAAGCATTTTAGATCGTTGAAATCGTTCAAATAGAAGCAATATTAATAAAAACGAATAATAGAAAATTTCGTCGTTTTTATGCTGTTTTACGCGTTAAACGCAGATTAATGCTCAAAAGGCTGTTTTTGCTAAAACCAAGCATTTTCAAGCATTTTAGATCCCGTTGAAATCGATTTCAAATAGACGCAATATTAATAAAAACGAATAATAAAAAATTCGTCGTTTTTTATGCTGTTTTACGCCCAAAACGCAGATTAAAAACTCAAAACGTGCTGTTTTGTTAAAATAAGCATTTTCAAGCATTTTAGATCGTTGAAATCGTTCAAATAGAAACAGTAATAAGAAACGAATAATAAAATTCGTCGTTTTTACATGCTGTTTTTACGCGTTAAAACGCAGTTAAAAGCACAAGCAGTACTGTTTTACTTTAAAATAAGCATTTTCGGCATTTTTAGATCGTTGAAATCATTCAAATAGAAGCAATATTAATAAAAACGAATAATAAAATTCGTCGTTTTTATGCTGTTTTACGCGTTAAAACGCAGAATAAAACTCAAAACGTGCTGTTTTGCTAAAATAAGCATTTTCAACATTTTTAGATCGTTGAAATCGTTCAAATAATAGACGCAATAGTAATAAAACGAATAATAAAAAATTCGTCGTTTTATGCTGTTTTACGCGTTAAAACGCCGCAGATTAAGCTCAAAACGTGCTGTTTTGCTAAAATAAGCATTTTCAAGCATTTTAGATCGCGTTGAAATCGTTCCGAATAGACGCAATATTAATAAAACGAATAATAAAATTTGAACATATGCTGTTTTACGCGTTAAAACGCAGATTAAAACTCAAAACGTGCTGTTTTGCTTAAAATAAGCATTTTCAAGCATTTTAGATCGTTGAAATCGTTCAAATAGACACAATATTAATAAAACGAATAATAAAAATTTCGTCGTTTTTATGCTGTTTTCACGCGTTAAAACGCAGATTAAAGAAAACTCAAAACATTGCTGTTTTGCTACGATAATCATTTTTCAAGCGTTTTAGATCGTTGAAATCGTTCCAAATAGAAGCAATATTAATAAAAACGAATAATAAAATTCGTCGTTTTTTATACTTTTGTTTTACGCGTTAAAACGCAAATTAAAACTCAAAACGTGCTGTTTTTGCTAAAATAAAGCATTTTCAAGCATTTTAGATCGTTGAAATCGTTCAAATAGACGCAATATTAATAAAAACGAATAATAAAAAATTCGTCGTTTTTATGTGCTGTTTTACGCGTTAAAACGCAGATTAAGCATCAAAACGTGCTGTTTTGCTAAAATAAGCATTTTCAAGCATTTTAGATCGTTGGGAAATCGTTCAAATAGAAGCAATATTAATAAAAACGAATAATAGAGAAAATTCGTCGTTTTATGCTTGCATTTTACGCGTTAAAACGCAGATTAAAGCTCAAAAGGGCTGTTTTGCTAAAATAAGCATTTTCGAAGCATTTTAGATCGTTGAAATCGTTCAAATAGACATAATATTAATAAAAAACGAATAATAGCGAAATTGCGTCACGTTTTTATGCTGTTTTTACGCCCGTTAAAACGCAGATTAAAACTCAAAACGTGCTGTTTTGCTAAAATAAGCATTTTCGGCATTTTAGATCGTTGAAATCGTTCAAAATAGAAACAATATTAATAAAACGAATAATAAAAAATTCGTCGTTTTTATGCTGTTTTACGCCGTTAAAAACGCAGATTAAAAGAAACTCAAAACGATAACTGTTTTGCTAAAATTAACATTTTCAAGCATTTTAGATCGTTGGAAATCACAAATAGACGCAATAAAATAAAAACGAATAATAAAATTTCGTCGTTTTTTATGCTGTTTTACGCGTTAAAACGCAGAATAAAACTCAAAACGTGCTGTTTTTGCTAAAATAAAGCATTTTTTCAAACATTTTAGATCGTTGAAATCGTTCAAATAGAAGCAATATTAATAAAAACGAATAATAAAAAAATTCGTCGTTTTATGCTGTTTTTACGCGTCAAAACGCAGATTAAAGCTCAAAACGTGCTGTTTGCTAAAAATGCGCTTTATTTTTCAAGCATTTTAGATCGTTGAAATCGTTCAAATAGACGCAATATTAATAAAAACAGGTAATAAAAAAATTTCGTCGTTTTATGCTGTTTACGCGTTAAAACGCAGATTAAAACTCAAAAACGTGCTGTTTTGCTAAAATTAGCATTTTCGGCATTTTAGATCGTTGAAATCGTTCAAATAGACGCAATAAAAATAAAAACGAATAATAAAATTTCGTCGTTTTATGCTGTTTTACGCGTTAAAACGCAGAATAGAAACAAAACGTGCTGTTTTGTAAAATAAGCATTTTTCAAGCATTTTAGATCGTTGAAATCGTTCAAATAGAAGCAATATTAATAAAAAACGAATAATAAAAATTCGTCGTTTTTTATGCTGTTTTACGCGTCAAAACGCAGATTAAAACTCAAAACGTGCTGTTTTGCTTTAAAATAAGCATTTTCAAAAGCATTTTAGATCGTTGAAATCGTTTAGGCTGAGAAACCAATATTAATAAAAACGAATAATAAAAAAATTCGTCGTTTTGTATGCTGTTTTACGCGTCAAACGCATATTAAAGCTCAAAAGTATGTTTTGCTAAAATAAGCATTTTCAAGCATTTTTAAGTCGTTGAAATGGTTCAAATAGACGCAATATTAATAAAAACGAATAATAAAAAATTTCGTCATTTTTATGCTGTTTTACGCCTTGTAAGAGCAGATTAAGCTCAAAACGTGCTGTTTTTGCTAAAATTGGCACATTTTTCAAGCATTTTAGATCGTTGAGAATCACGTTCAAATAGACGCAATAAAATAAAAATGAATAATAAAAATTTCGTCGTTTTATGCTGTTTTACGCGTTAAAACTATAGAATAAAACAAAACGTGCTGTTTTGCTTTAAAATAAACATTTTCAAACATTTTAGATCGTTGAAATCGTTCAAATAGAAGCAATATTAATAAAAAACAGATAATAAAAATTCGTCGTTTTATGCTGTTTTACGCGATCAAAACGCAGATTAAAGCTCAAAACGTGCTGTTTTGCTAAAATAAGCATTTTCAAGCATTTTAGATCGTTGAAATCGTTCAAATGACAATATTAATAAAAACAGATAATAAAAGAGATTCGTCGTTTTTTATGCTGTTTACGCGTTAAAGAACCGCAGATTAAAACTCAAAACGTGCTGTTTTGCTAAAATAAAACATTTTCAAGCATTTAGATCATTGAAATCGTTCAAATAAGACGCAATAAAAATAAAAACGAATAATAAAAATTTCGTCGTTTTATGCTGTTTTACGCGTTAAAACGCAGATTAAAGCTCAAGACGTGCTGTTTGCTTTAAAAGTAAGCATTTTCAAGCATTTTTAGTCGTTGAAATCGTTCAAATAGAGCAATATTAATAAAAACGAATATTAAAATTCGTCGTTTTTATGCTGTTTTACGCGTTAAAACGCAGATTAAAGGACTAAAATGTGCTGTTTTGCTAAAATAAGCATTTTTCAAGCATTTTAGATCGTTAAGAAGTCGTTCAAATAGACGCAATAAAATAAAACGAATAATAAAAATTTCGTCGTTTTTATGCTGTTTTACGCGTTAAAACGCAGAATAAAACTCAAAACGTGCTGTTTTGCTAAAATAAGCATTTTCAAGCATTTTTAGATCGTTGAAATCACGTTCAAATAGACGCAATATTGTAAAATAGCGGAATAATAAAAATTTCGTCGTTTTTATGCTGTTTACGCGTTAAAACGCAGATTAAAAGCTCAAACGTGCTGTTTTGCGCCACAAAATAAGCATTTTCAAACATTTTAGATCACGTTGAAATCGTTCAAATAGAAGCAATAATAATAAAAAACGAATAATAAAAAATTACGTCGTTTTTATGCTGTTTTACGCGTTAAAACGCAGATTAAAACTTAAAACGTGCTGTTTTGCTAAAATAAACATTTTCAAGCATTTTAGATCGTTGAAATCGTTCAAAATAGAAGCAATATTAATAAAAACGGAGTAATAAATAATTCGTCGTTTTATACTGTTTACGCGTTAAAACGCAGATTAAAGCTTTCAAAACACGTGCTGTTTTTGCTAAAATAAGCATTTTCAAGCATTTTTGATCGTTGAAATCGTTCAAATGGACGCAATATTAATAAAAACGAATAATAAAAATTTCGTCGTTTTATGCTGTTTTACGCGTTAAACCTGCAGATTAAAACTCAAACGTGCTGTTTTGCTAAAATATAAGCATTTTCAAACATTTTGCAGATCGTTGAAATCGTTCAAAATAGACGCAATAAAATAAAAACGAATAATAAAAATTTCACGTCGTTTTTATGCTGTTTACGCGTTAAAACGCAGAATAAAGCTCAAAACGTGCTGTTTTGCTAAAATAAAGCATTTTCAAGCATTTAATCGTTGAAATCGTTGGAAATAGACGCAATATTAATAAAAACGAATAATATAAAAGTGCGTCGTTTTGTACTGTTTTACGCGTCGCTGCAGATTAAAAGCTCAAAACGTGCTGTTTTGCTAAAATAAGCATTTTCAAGCATTTTCGTCGTTGAAATCACGTTCAAATAGACGCAATATTAATAAAAACGAATATTAATAAAAAATTTCGTCGTTTTATGCTGTTTTGCCGTTAAAACGCAGATTAAAACTCAAAACGTGCTGTTTTGCTAAAATAAAACATTTTTCAAACATTTTAGATCCCGTTGAAACCGTTTCGGAACGGCGGCAAAGAGCGATGGCGAAATTTTAGTGAACGGCGGGTGGCAGAATAAAGCTCAAAACGTGCTGTTTTGCCAAAATAAGCATTTTCAAGCATTTTAGATCGTTGAAATCGTTCAAATAGAAGCAATATTAATAAAAACGGAATAATAAAATTCGTCGTTTTTATGCTGTTTTGCGTTAAAACGCAGATTAAAGCTCAAAACATTGCTGTTTGCTAAAATAAGCATTTTCAGAAGCATTTTAGATCGTTGAAATCGTTCAAATGGACGCAATATTAATAAAAGCTCGAATAATAAAAATTTCGTCGTTTTTGTAACTGTTTTACGCGTTAAAACGCGCAGATTAAAAGCTCAAAACGTGCTGTTTTGCTAAAATATCAGCATTTTCAGAAGCATTTTTAGATCGTTCAGAAATCGTTCCAAATAGACGCAATACCACAAAATAAAAACGAATAATAAAAATTTCGTCGTTTTATACTGTTTTTTACGCGTTAAAACGCAGAATAAAGCTCAAAACGATGCTGTTTTGCTTCAAAATAAGCATTTTCAAGCATTTTTAGATCGTTGAAATCGTTTCAAAATAGACGCAATATTAATAAAAAACGAATAATAAAAATTTAATCGATTTTTTGTGCTGTTTTTTACGCGTTAAAACGCAGATTAAAGCTCAAAACGATGCTGTTTTGCTAAAATAAAACATTTTTCAAAGCATTTTTAGATCCGTTGAAATCATTTCAAATAAAGCAATATTATAAAAAACGAATAATAAAAAAAATTCGTCGTTTTATGCTGTTTTTACGCCGTTAAAACGCAGATTAAAAGCTCAAAACGTGCTGTTTTGCTAAAATAAGCATTTTCAAGCATTTTAGATCGTTGGAAATCGTTCAAATAGACGCAATAAAATAAAAACGAATAATAAAAGTGCGTCGTTTTATGCTGTTTTACGCGTTAAAACGCAGAATAAAACCCAAATATTGCTGTTTTTGCTAAAATGGCATTTTCAAGCATTTTAGATCGTTGAAATCGTTCAAATAGACGCAATATTAATAAAAACGAATAATTAAAATTTCGTCGTTTTTACATGCTGTTTTACGCGTTCGGCGCAGATTAAAACTCAAAACGTGCTGTTTTGCTTTAAAATAAACATTTCAAGCATTTTAGATCGTTGAAATCGTTCAAATAGAGCAATATTAATAAAAAGCGAATAATAAAAATTCGTCGTTTTTTATCTGTTTTGCGCGTTAAACCTGAATCTAAAGCTCAAAACGTGCTGTTTTACAAAATAAGCATTTTCGGCATTTTAGATCGTTGAAATCGTTCAAATAGACGCAATAAAAATAAAACGAATATAAAAAATTTCGTCGTTTTATGCTGTTTTACGCGTTAAAACGCAAGGGAGATAAAGAAGCTCAAAACATTAACTGTTTTGCTTTAAAATAATAAGCATTTCAAACATCCAGATCGTTGAAATCGTTCAAATAGACGCAATAATGGCAAAACGAATAATAAAAATTCGTCGTTTTATGCTGTTTACGCGTTAAAACGCAGTTAAAGCTCAAAACATTCTTTTGTTTTTGCTAAAATAAGCATTTTCAAAGCATTTTAGATCGATTTGAAATCGTTCAAATAGACGCAATAAAAAATAAAAACGAATAATAAAAAGAATTTCGTCGTTTTTTATGCTGTTTGCGCGATTAAACGCCGCAGATTAAAACTCAAAACGGTGCTGTTTGCGCAAAATAAGCATTTTCAAGCATTTTAGATCGTTGAAATCGTTCAAATAGACGCAATATTAATAAAACAGATAATAAAAATTCGTCGTTTTATGCTGTTTTACGCGTTAAAACGCAGATTAAACTCAAAACGTGCTGTTTTGCTAAAATAAGCATTTCAAGCATTTTAGATCACGAAATCGTTCCAAATAGAAACAATATTAATAAAAACGAATATGTAAAAAATTCGTCGTTTTATGCTGTTTTACGCGTTAAAACGCAGATTAAGCTCAAAAGAACGTGCTGTTTTGCTAAAATAAGCATTTCCAAGCATTTTAGATCGTTGAAAATCGTTCAAATGAACGCAATATTAATAAAAACAGATAATAAAAATTTCGTCGTTTTTTTATGCTGTTGTTTTCACGTTCAAAACGCAGATTAAAGCTCAAAACGTGCTGTTTTGCTAAAATAAGCATTTTCAAGCATTTTGAATCGTTGAAATCGTTCAAATAGACATAATAAAAATAAAAACGAATAATAAAAATTTCGTCGTTTTTATGCTGTTTACGTTAAAACGCAGAATAAAGCTCAAACGATGCTGTTTTGCTAAAATAAGCTTTATTTTTACAAGCATTTTAGATCGTTGAAATCGCGTTTGAAATAGGCATAGTAGTAATAAAAACGAATAATAAAAATTTCGTCACGTTTTTATGCTGTTTTCACGCGTTAAAACGCAGATTAAAACTCAAGGCTTGTGCTGTTTTGCTAAAATACGCTTTATTTTCAAGCATTTAGATCGTTGAAATCGTTCCAAATAGGAAGCAATATTAATAAAAACGATAATATCAAATTCGTCTTTTTTATGCTTTTTTTTTACGCGTTAAAACGCAGTTAAAGCTAAAAACGTGCTGTTTTGCTAAAAAAAAGCATTTTCAAGCTTTTTTAGATCGTTGAAACCCCGTTCAAATGGGCCGCAATATTAATAGAAACGAATAATAAAAATTCGTCGTTTTTTTAAACTTTTTACGCGTTAAAACGCAGATTAAAGTCAAAACGTGCTTTTTTTGCAAAAAAAAGGATTTTAAAGCTTTTTTAGATCGTTGAAATCGTTCAAAAATAAGGAAATAAAAAATTAAAAAACAATAAAAAAAATTTTCCCGTCTTTTTTTATGCTGTTTTACGCGTTAAAACGCTGTTTAAAAACTCAAAACGTGCTTTTTTGCTAAAATAACATTTTCAAGCATTTTAGACCCCGTTGAAATCGTTCAAATAGACGAAATAAAAAAAAAAAGGGGGCAAAATTTTTTTTTTGCGCGGGGCCAAAAAGGTTTTTTGGAAAATGTTTTCGGCTTTGGGGGTCGTTGTCGTTTGGAAAAAAAAACAAATTAAAATTGTTTTTTGCTTTTTTGGCGCGGTTAAACTCAAAACGTGCTTTTTTGGGAAAAAAGGGCTTTTTCAAGGGTTTTTTGGTCGGGGGTTTAAAAAGGGGCGCTTTTTAAAAAAAAAAATTAAAAAACTTTTTTTGCTTTTTTGGCGTTAAAACCGAAAAGGCCAGTGGCGTTTTTAAGTTTTTTGGACCCGTTGAAATCGTTCAAAATAGACGCAATATTAAAAAAAAACGAATAATAAAATTTCGTCGTTTTTTGTGTTTTACGGGGGTTAAAACGCAGTTTAAAAACTAAAAACGTCCCTTTTTTGTTTTAAAATAAGCATTTTCAAGCTTTTTTAAGACCCCGGGAAATCGTTCAAATAGACAATATTAAAAAAAAGGGAATAAAAAAAAATCGTCTTTTTTATGCTTTTTTTACCCCGTTAAAACGCTGATTAAAGCTCAAAACGTGCTGTTTTGCTAAAATAAGCATTTTCAAGCATTTTTAGATCGTTGAAATCGTTCAAATAAGACACCAGTATTAAAACGAATAATAAAAATTTCGTCGTTTTTTATGCTGTTTTACGCGTTAAAACGCAGATTAAAAGCTCAAAACGTGCTGTTTTGCTAAAACCAAGCATTTTCAAGCATTTTTAGATCGTTAAGAATCGTTCAAAATAGACGCAATAAAATAAAAACGAATAATAAAATTTCGTCGTTTTTTTATGCCATTTTACGCGTTAAAACGCAGAATAAAGCTCAAAACGTGCTGTTTGCTAAAATAAGCATTTTCAAAGCATTTTAGATCGTTGAAATCGTTCAAATAGACGCAATATTAATAAAAAAACGAATAATAAAAATTTCGTCGTTTTACATGCTGTTTTACGCGTTAAAACGCAGATTAAAGCTCAAATCGTGCTGTTTTGCTAAAAATAAGCATTTTCAAGCATTTTAAATCGTTGAAATCCGTTCAAATAGAAGCAATATTAATAAAAAACGAATAATAAAAAATTCGTCACGTTTTTTTTATGCTGTTTTACGCGTTAAAACGCAGATTAAAGCTCAAAACGTGCTGTTTTGCTAAAATAAACATTTTCAAGCTTTTTAGATCGTTGGAAATCGTTCAAATAGACGTAATAAAATAAAAACGAATAATAAAAATTTCGTCGTTTTTATGCTGTTTTACGCGTTAAAACGCAGAATAAAAGCTCAAAACGTGCTGTTTTGCTAAAATAAGCATTTTCAAGCATTTTAGATCGTTGAAATCGTTTCAAATAGACGCAATATTAATAAAACGAATAATAAAAATTCGTCGTTTTTTATGCTGTTTTACGAGTTAAAACGCAGATTAAAGCTCAAAACGTGCTGTTTTGCTAAAATAAAGCATTTTCAAGCATTTTAGATCGTTGAAATCGTTCAAATAGAAGCAATATTAAAAAAACGAATAATAAAATTTCGTCGTTTTTATGCTGTTTTACGCGTTAAAACGCGAGATTAAAAGCTCAAAACGTGCTGTTTTTGCACAAAATAAAATTTTCAAGCATTTTAGATCGTTTGAAATCGTTTAAATAGAAGCAATATTAATAAAAACGAATAATAAAAATTCGTCATTTTTATGCTTTTACGCGTTAAAACGCAGATTAAAACTCAAAACGATGCTGTTTTTGCTTTAAAATAAGCATTTTCAGCATTTTTAGATCGTTGAAATCACGTTCAAATAGACGCAATATTAATAAAAACGGGCAATAAAAATTTCGTCGTTTTATGCTGTTTTTACGCGCGTTAAAACGCAGATAAAGCTTTCAAAAACGTGCTGTTTTGCTTTCAAAATAAGCATTTTCAAGCATTTTAGATCGTTGAAATCGGTCAAATAGAAGCAATATTAATAAAAACGAATAATAAAAATTCGTCGTTTTTATGCTGTTTTACGCGTTAAAACGCAGAATAAAACTCAAAACGTGCTGTTTTGCTAAAATAATAAACATTTTTCAAGCATTTTAGATCGTTGGAAATCGTTCAAATAGAAGCAATATTAATAAAAACGAATAATAAAAAAATTCGTCGTTTTATGCTGTTTTTACGCGTTAAAACGCAGATTAAAAGCTCAAAACGTGCTGTTTTTATGCGTAATAAACATTTTCAAGCATTTTAGATCGTTGAAATCGTTCAAAATAGACGCAATGTGTAAAACGAATAATAAAAATTCGTCGTTTTTATGCTGTTTTACGCGTTAAAACGCAGATTAAAGCTCAAAACGTGCTGTTTTGCTAAAATAAGCATTTTCAAGCATTTTAGATCGTCGAAATCGTTCAAATAGACGCAATAAAATAAAAAACAGATAATAAAAATTTCGTCGTTTTTATGCTGTTTTACGCGTTAAAACGCAGGGAATATTAAGCTCAAAACGTGCTGTTTTGCTAAAATAATAAGCATTTTCAAGCATTTTTAGATCGTTGAAAAGCCAGTTCAAATGCGGCGCAATATTAATAAAACGAATAATAAAAATTTCGTCGTTTTATGCTGTTTACGCGTTAAAACACAGATTAAAACTCAGAATAAGTGCTGTTTTGCTAAAATAAGCATTTTCAAACGTGCAGATCGTTGAAATCGTTCAAAATAGAAGCAATATTAATAAAAACGAATAATAAAAAATTCGTCGTTTTTTATGCTACATTTTACGCGTTAAAACGCAGATTAAAACTCAAAACGTGCTGTTTTGCTAAAAAAAAACTTTTTTCAAGCTTTTTTAAGATCGTTGAAATCGTTCAAATAGACGCAATAAAAAAAACAAATAAAAAAAAAATTTCGTCGTTTTATGGTTTTTTACGCGTTAAAACGCGATTAAAGCTCAAAACGTGCTGTTTTGCTAAAATAAGCATTTTCAAGCATTTTAGATCGTTGAAATCGTTCAAATAGACGCAATATTAATAAAACGATAAAAAAAAATTTGTCGTTTTTATGCTTTTTTTCGCGTTAAAACGCAGATTAAATAAATCGTGCTGTTTTGCAAAATAAAGCATTTTCAAGCTTTTTTAAATCGTTGAATTCGTTCAAAAAAACAATATTAAAAAAAACGAATAAAAAAAATTTGTCTTTTTTATGCTGTTTTACGCGTTAAAACGTAGATTAAAGCTAAAAACGTGCTGTTTTAAAATAAGCAAAAATTTTTTAGTCTTTGAAATCGTTAAAATGACGCAATAAAAAAAAACGAATAAAAAAAAATTTTCTTTTTTTTATGCTTTCACGCTTAAAACGCAGAATAAAGCTCAAAACGTGCTTTTTTTGCTAAAATAACATTTTCAAGCATTTTAGATCGTTGAAATCGTTCAAATAGACGCAATATTAATAAAAACGAATAATAAAAATTTCTTTTTTTATGCTGTTTTACGCGTTAAAACGCAGATTAAACTAAAACAGCTGTTTTGCTAAAATAAGCATTTTCAAGCGTTTTGATCGTTGAAATCGTTCAAATAGACGCAATATTAATAAAAACGAATAATAAAAGTTCGTCGTTTTTATGCTGTTTTTACGCGTTAAGCAGATTAAAGCTCAAACATTACTGTTTTGCTAAAATAAGCATTTTCAAGCATTTTAGATCGTTGAAATCGTTCCAAAATAGACGCAATATTAATACAAAAACAAATAATAAAAATTTCGTCGTTTTATGGTGTTTTGCGCGTTAAAACGCAGATTAAACTCAAAACGTGCTGTTTTGCTTTAAAATAAGCATTTTCAAGCATTTTAGATCGTTGAAATCGTTCAAATAGAGATCAATATTAATAAAAACGAATAATAAAAATTCGTCGTTTTACATGCTGTTTTACGAGGATTAAAACGCAGATTAAAGCTCAAAACGTGCTGTTTTTGTTAAAATAAGCATTTTCAAACATTTTTAGATCGTTGGGAAATCTCGTTTCAAATAGAAGCAATAGTAATAAAAACGAATATAAAAATAGCGTTTTATGCTGTTTTTACGCGTTAAAACGCAGATTAAAGCTCAAAACGTGCTGTTTGCTACAAAATAAGCATTTTTAAAGCATTTTAGATCGTTAGCAGGAAATCGTTCAAATAGACGCAATAGTAATAAAAACGAATAATAAAAATTTCGTCGTTTTTATGCTGTTTACGCGTTAAAACGCAGATTAAATCTCAAAACATTAACATTTTTGCTTTAAAAATAGCGCATTTTCAAAGCATTTTAGATCGTTGAAATCGTTCCAAATAGAAGCAATATTAATAAAAACGAATAATAAAAATTCGTCGTTTTTACAGCGAACGCTACCGTTAAAACGCAGATTAAAGCTCAAAACGTGCTGTTTGCTAAAATAAAGCATTTTCATGCATTTTAGATCGTGAAATCACGTTCAAATAGACGCAATAAAAATAAAACGAATAATAAAAATTTTAAATGCGTTTTTTAGCTTGCTGTTTTACGCGTTAAAACGCGGGAATAAAATAAAACGTGCTGTTTTGCTAAAATAAGCATTTTCAAGCATTTTAGATCGTTGAAATCGTTCAAATAGACGCAATATTAATAAAAACGAATAATAAAAATTTCGTCGTTTTTATGCTTATTTTACGCGTTAAACGCAGATTAAAGCTCAAACCAAATTGCTGTTTTTTTAGCACAAAATAAAGCATTTTCAAGCATTTTTAAATTGTTGAATTCGTTCAAATAGAAGCAATATTAATAAAAACAGATAATAAAAATTTGTCGTTTTATGCTGTTTTACGCGTTAAAACGTAGATTAAAACTCAAAACATTGCTGTTTTGCTAAAATGAGCATTTTCAAGCTTTTAGATCGTTGAAATCGTTCAAATAGACGCAATAAAAATAAAAAGCGAATAATAAAAATTTCGTCGCGTTTTTTATGCTGTTTTACGCGTGCAAAACGCAGAATAAAAGCTAAAACGTGCTGTTTTGCTAAAATAAGCATTTTCAAACATTTTAGATCGTTGAAATCGTTCCAAATAGACGCAATAGTAGTAATAAAACGAATAATAAAAGAAGAATTCGTCGTTTTTGCTGTTTTTACGCGTTAAACGCAGATTAAAGCTCAAAACGAGCTGTTTTTGCTAAAATAAGCATTTTTCAAGCGTTTTGAATCGTTGAAATCGTTCAAATAAGCAATATTAAAAACGAATAATAAAATTTCGTCGTTTTATGCTGCTGTTTTACGCGTTAAAACGCAGATTAAAGCTTCAAAACGTGCTGTTTTGCGCAAAATAAGCATTTTCAAGCATTTAGATCGTTGAAATCGTTTGAATAGAAGCAATATTAATAAAAACGAATAATAAAAATTTCGCCATTTTATGCTGTTTTACGCGTTAAAACGCAGATTAAAGCTCAAAACGTGCTGTTTTGCTAAAATAAACATTTTCTCAAGCATTTCAGATCGTTGAAATCACGTTCAAATAGACATGTAATGTAAAAACGAATAATAAAAATTTCGTCGTTTTATGCTGTTTTACGCCGTTAAAACGCGCAGAATAAAGCTCAAAACGTGCTGTTTTGCTAAAATAAAAGCATTTTCAAGCATTTTAGATCGTTGGAAATCGTTTCAAATAGAAGCAATATTAATAAAACGAATAATAAAAAATTCCTCGTTTTATGCTGTTTTGCAACGTTAAAGCAGATTAAAGCTCAAAACGTGCTGTTTTGCTTTAAAATAGCATTTTTCAGCACATTTTTAGGTCGTTGAAATCGTTCAGGAAAATAGACGCAATATTAATAAAAAACGAATAATAAAAAATTCGTCGTTTTTATGCTGTTTACGCGTTAAAACGCAGATTAAAGCTCAAAACGTGCTGTTTTGCTAAAATAAAGCGCAAAGCATTTAGATCACGTTGAAATCGTTCAAATAGACGCAATAAAAGTAAAAACGAATAATAACAATTTCACGTCGTTTTTTATGCTGTACGCGTTAAAACGCGAGCAAAAGCTCAAAACGTACGCTGTTTTTGCTAAAATAAGCATTTTTCAAGCATTTTTAGATCGTTGAAATCTACGTTCAAATAGACGCAATATTAATAAAAACGAATAATAAAAAATTTCGTCACGTTTTTATGCTGTTTAGGTTAAAACGCAGATTAAAGCTCAAATCGTGCTGTTTTGCTAAAATAAGCATTTTTCAGCATTTTAGATCGTTGAAATCGTTCAGCAGAAGCAATATTAATAAAAACGAATAATAAAAATTCGTCGTTTTTATGCTGTTTTACGCGTTAAACGCAGATTAAAATCAAAACGTGCTGTTTTGCTTCAAAATAAAACATTTTCAAAGCGGTATTTTGATCGTTTGATAGTTCGAAATAGACGCAATATTGAAATAAAAACAAATAATAAAAAATTTCGTCGTTTTTATGCTGCTGTTTACGCGTTAAAACGCTGATTAAAACAAAACGTGCTGTTTTGCTAAAATAAGCATTTTCAAGCATTTTAGATCGTTGAAATCGTTCCGGAAATAAGACGCAATATTAATAAAAAACAAGAATAATAAAAATTTCGTCGTTTTTTATGCTGTTTTACGCGTTAAAACGCGGAATTTAAAGCTCAAAACGTGCTGTTTTGATAAAATAAAAGCATTTTCAGCATTTTTTGATCGTTGGGAAATCGTTCAAATAGGAAGCAATATTAATAAAACGAATAATAAAAATTCGTCGATTTTATGCTGTTTTACGCGTTAAAACGCTGATTAAAGCTCAAAACGTGCTGTTTTGCTAAAATAAGCATTTTCAAGCATTTTAGATCGTTGAAATCGTTCAAAATAGACGCAATAATAATAAAAACGAATAATAATAAAAATTTCGTCGTTTTTATGCTGTTTTGCGTGAAACGCAGATTAAAACTCAAAACGTGCTGTTTTGCTAAAATAAAGCAATTTCAGAAGCATTTTTAGATCGTTGAAATCACGTTTGTTCAAATAGACGCAATAAAATAAAACGAATAACAAAAATTTCGTAGTTTTATGCTGTTTTACGCGTTAAAACGCAGAATAAAAGCTCAAACGTGCTGTTTTGCTAAAATAAGCATTTTACCAGAAGCATTTTAGATCGTTGAAATCGTTCAAATAGAAACAGTATTAATAAAAACGAATAATAAAAATTCGTCATTTTATGCTGTTTACGCGTTAAAACGCAGATTAAAAGCTCAAAACGTGCTGTTTGCTAAAAGCATTTTCAAGCATTTTTCCAGATCGTTGAAATCGTTCAAATGAGCGCAATATTAGTAAAAACGAATGGCAAAATTTCGTCGACTTTATGCTGTTTTACGCGTTAAAACGCAGAATGGCTCAAAACGTGCTGTTTTGCGAAATAAGCATTTTTAAAGAGCACATTTTAGATCGTTGAAATCGTTCAAATAGAAGCAATATTAATAAAACGGGTAATAAAAATTCGTCGTTTTGTAACATTTTGCGCGTTAAAACGCAGATTAAAGCTCAAAACGTGCTGTTTTTTGCTTTAAAATAAGCATTTTCAAGCATTTTAGATCGTTGCAATCGTTCAAATAGACGCAATATTAATAAAAACGAATAATAAAAAATTCGTGCGTTCTTATGCTGTTTTTACGCGTTAAAACGCAGATTAAAACTCAAAACGATGCTGTTTTGCTAAAATAACATTTTCAAGCATTTTTAGATAGTTGAAATCACATTTCCGGAAATAGACGCAATATTAATAAAAACGGAGTAATAAAAATTCGTCGTTTTTATGCTGTTACATACGCGTTAAAGCGCAGATTACAGCAAAACGTGCTGTTTTGCTAAAATAAGCATTTTCAAAGCATTTTTAGATCGTTGAAATCGTTCAAATAGAAGCAATATTAATAAAAACGAATAATAAAATTTCGTCGTTTTTATGCTGTTTCACGCGTTAAAACGCAGATTAAAGCTCAAAACGTGCTGTTTGCTAAAATAAACATTTTCAGAAGCATTTTAGATCGTTGAAAATCGTTTTAAATAGAAGCAATATTAATAAAACGAATAATAAAAAATTAAGTCATTTTATGCTGTTTTACCCGTTAAAACGCAGATTAAAACTCAAAACGTGCTGTTTTGCAAAATAAAAAGCATTTTCAAGCATTTTAGATACGTTGAAATCGTTCAAATAGACGCAATGTTAATAAAAACGAATAATAAAACTTTCGTGTTTTTTATGTTGTTTTACGCGTTAAAACGCAAGGAATAAAAAAGCTCAAAACGTGCTGTTTTGCTAAAATAAGCATTTTTCAAAAGCATTTTTAGATCCCGTTGGAAATCGTTCAAATAAACGTAAGTAATAAAAACGAGATAATAAAAAATTCGTCGTTTTTTATGCTGTTTTACGCGTTAAAAGGCGCGGGTAAAAGCTCAAAACGTGCTGTTTTTGCTAAAATAAGCATTTTCCAGCATTTCCAGATCGTTGAAATCACGTTCAAAATAGACGCAGTATTAATAAAAACGAATAATAAAAAATTTCGTCGTTTTTATGCTGTTTTTACGCGGGTAAAACGCAGAATAAAGCTCAAAACGTGCTGTTTTGCTAAAATGGCATTTTCAAGCATTTTTAGATCGTTGAAATCGTTCCAAATAGAAGCAATATTAATAAAACGAATAATAAAAAATTTTGCACTCGTTTTTATGCTGTTTTACGCGTTAAAACGCAGATTAAAAGCTCAAAACGTGCTGTTTTGCTAAAATAAGCATTTCAAGCATTTTAGATCGTTTGAAATCGTTCAAATAGACGCAATATTAATAAAAACGAATAATAAAAATTCAAGTAGTTTTATGCTGTTTACGCGATTAAAACGCAGATTAGCTCAAAACGTGCTGTTTTGCTGAAATAAGCATTTTTCAAGCATTTTAGATCGTTGAAATCGTTCAAATAGACGCAATACAAAAGTAAAAACGAATAATAAAAAATTTCGTGATCGTTTTTATGCTGTTTTACGCGTTAAAACGCAGAATAAAGCTCAGAAACGTGCTGTTTTGCTACGTAAGCATTTTCAAGCATTTTAGATCGTTGGAAATCACGTTCAAATAGACGCAATATTGGCAAAGCGAATAATAAACATTTCGTCCGTTTTTATGCTGTTTACGCGTTAAAACGCAGATTAAAACTCAAATCGTGCTGTTTGCGTTTTTCCGAAGCATTTTAGATCGTTGAAATCGTTCAGAGCAAACGTATTAATAAAAACGAATAATAAAATTCGTGAACGCACATGCTGTTTACGCGTTTAAAACGCAGATTAAAACTCAAAACGTGCTGTTTTGCTAAAATAAGCATTGCCAAGCATTTTGAATCACGTTGAAATCGTTCAAATGAGACGCAATATTAATAAAAACAAATAATAAAAATTTAAAATCGTTTTTTTACGTAGCATTTTTACGCGTTAAAACGCCGATTAAAAGCTCAAAAGCATTGCTGTTTTGCTAAAATAAGCATTTTCAAGCATTTAGATCGTTGAAATCGTTCAAATAGACGCAATATTAATAAAAAAGCGATAATAAAAATTCGTCGTTTTTATACCACCCATTTTACGCGTTAAAGCGCAGATTAAAACTAAAACGTGCTGTTTTGCTTCAAATAAGCATTTTTCAAACATTTTTTAGATCCCGTTAAATCGTTCAAATAGAAGCAATATTATTAAAAACGAATAATAAAAATTTTACGTCGTTTTTTTTATGCTGTTTTACGCGTTAAAACGCAGATTAAAACTCAAAACATTTTTATTTTGATAAGGCAAACATTTTCGGCATTTTGGAATGGTTTGGGAACCGGAAGCCAGAAATGCCGGTAAATACAAAAACGAATAATAAAAATTCGTCGTTTTATGCTGTTTTACGCGCGTTAAAACGCCGCAGATTAAAACTCAAAACGTGCTGTTTTGCTAAAATAAGCATTTTTCAAGCATTTTTAAGATCGTTGAAATCGTTCAAATTGGGCGCAATATTAATAAAACAAATAATAAAAATTTCGTCGTTTTTATGCTGTTTACGCGTTAAAACGCTGATTAAAGCTCAAAACGTGCTGTTTTGCTTAAAATAAGCTGTTTTCCGGCATTTGCGTTGGGAAATCGCGTTTCAAATGGGCGCAGTAATAATAAAAACGAATATAAAAATTTCGTCGTTTTTATGCTGTTTTACCGCCGTTAAAACTGATTAAAACTCAAAACTGTGATGTTTTGCTTTGAAGCCAGCATTTTCAGAAGCATTTTAGATCGTTGGAAATCGTTCAAATAGACGCAATAAAAATAAAAAACGAATAATAAAAATTTCGTCGTTTTTTATGCTGTTTACGCGTTAAAACGCAGAATAAAGCTCAAACGCGTGCTGTTTTGCTAAAATAAGCATTTTCAAAGCATTTTTAGATCGTTGAAATCGTTTAAATGAAGCAATATTAATAAAACGAATAATAAAAAAATTCGTCATTTTTATGCTGTTTACGCGACGCAGATTAAAACTCAAAACGTGCTGTTTTGCTAAAATAAAGCATTTTCAGCGATCGGTGGGAAATCGTTCAAATAGACGCAATATTAATAAAAAACGAATAATAAAATTTCGTCGTTTTTATGCTGTTTTGCCGTTAAAGCACGGGTGTTAAGTAACATTGTGCTGTTTTTTTGTAAATAAAGCTTTTACATTTTCAGAAGCATTTTAGATCGTTGAAATCGTTCAAATAGAGCAATATTAATAAAACGATAATAAAAATTTCGTCGTTTTTATGCTGTTTTACGCGTTAAAACGCAGATTAAAGCTCAAAAGAAACGGTAACGCTGAAATAAGCATTTTCAGCATTTTAGATCGTTGGAATCGTTTTAAATAGAAGCAATATTAATAAAAACAAGATAATAAAAATTCGTCATTTTATGCTGTTTTACGCGTTAAGAAACGCAGATTAAAACTCAAGCGTACTGTTTTTGCTAGAAGCATTTTCAAGCATTTTAGATCGTTGAAATCGTTCAAATAGACGCAATGTTAATAAAAACGAATAATAAAACTCGAATGTTTTTATGTTGTTTTACGCGTTAAAACGCAGATAAAGCTCAAAACTCTGTTTTGATAAAATAAGCATTTTCAAGCATTTTAGATCGTTGAAATCGTTCAAATAGAAGCAATAATAAAAACGAATAATAAAAATTCGTCGATTTTATGCTGTTTACGCGTTAAACGCTGATTAAAGCTCAAAACGTGCTGTTTTTGCTAAAATAAGCATTTTCAAGCATTTTAGATCGTTGAAATCGTTCAAATAGACGCAATAATAATAAAAACGAATAATAAAATTTCGTCGTTTTATGCTGTTTTGCGCGTTAAAACGCAGATTAAAGCTCAAAACGTGCTGTTTTGCTAAAATAAGCAATTTCAAGCATTTTAGATCGTTGAAATCGTTCAAATAGACGCAATAAAATAAAAACGAATAACAAAAATTTCGTCGTTTTATGCTGTTTTACGCGTTAAAACGCAGAATAAAAGCTCAAACGTGCTGTTTTGCTAAAATAAGCATTTTCAAAGCATTTTAGATCGTTGAAATCGTTCAAATAGAACATATAATAAAAACGAATAATAAAAATTCGTCATTTTATGCTGTTTCACGCGTTAAAACGCTGATTAAAGCTCAAAACGTGCTGTTTTGCTAAAAGAAGCATTTTCAAGCATTTTAGATCGTTGAAATCGTTCAAATAGACGCAATATTAATAAAAACGAATAATAAAAATTTCGTCGACTTTATGCTGTTTTACGCGTTAAAACGCAGAATAAAGCTCAAAACGTGCTGTTTTGCGAAAATAAGCATTTTCAAGCATTTTAGATCGTTGAAATCGTTCAAATAGAAGCAATATTAATAAAAACGAATAATAAAAAATTCGTCGTTTTTATGCTGTTTACGCGTTAAAACGCAGATTAAACTCAAAACGTGCTGTTTTGCTAAAATAAAGCATTTTCAAGCATTTTAGATCGTTGCAATCGTTCAAATAGACGCAATATTAATAAAAACGAATAATAAAAATTCGTCGTTCTTATGCTGTTTTACGCGTTAAAACGCAGATTAAAAGCTCAAAACGTGCTGTTTTTGCTAAAATAAGCATTTTCAAGCATTTTAGATGTTGAAATCGTTCAAATAGACGCAATATTAATAAAAACGAATAATAAAAAATTCGTCGTTTTATGCTGTTATACGCGTTAAACGCAGATTACAGCTCAAAACGTGCTGTTTTGCTAAAATAAGCATTTTCAAGCATTTTAGATCGTTGAAATCGTTCAAATAGAAACAATATTAATAAAAACGAATAATAAAAATTTCGTCGTTTTATGCCATTTCACGCGTTAAAACGCAGATTAAAGCTCAAAACGTGCTGTTTTGCTAAAATAAGCATTTTCAAGCATTTTAGATCGTTGAAATCGTTCAAATAGACGCAATATTAATAAAAACGAATAAAAAAAAATTCGTCTTTTTTATGCTTTTTTTACGCGTTAAAACGAGTTTAAAAAACTCAAAACTTTGCTGTTTTGCTAAAATAAGCATTTTCAAGCTTTTTTAGATCTTTTGAAACCCGTTCAAATAGACGCAAAAAAAGTAAAAACGAATAAAAAAAATTTTCGTCTTTTTTTAATGCTGTTTTACGCGTTAAAACCCCAGAAAAAAAAGCTCAAAACGTGCTGTTTTGCTAAAATGCATTTCCATTTTAGATCGTTGAAATCGTTCAAATAGACGCAATAAATAAAAACGAATTAAAACTTTTTCGTCGTTTTATGCTTTTTTACGCTTTAAAAACGCGATTAAAGCTCAAAACGTGCTGTTTTGCTAAAATAAGCATTTTCAAGTTTTAAGATCGTTAAAATGGGTTCAAATAGACGCAATATTAATAAAACAAATAAAAAAAATTTCGTCTTTTTTATGCTGTTTTACGCGTTAAAACGCCGTTTAAAAAAGCTCAAAACGTGCTTTTTTTGCTAAAAAAGCATTTTCAAGCATTTTAGATCGTTGAAACCCTTTTCAAATAGACGCAATATTAAAAAAAAAGGGAATTTAATAAAAATTCGTCGTTTTATGCTTTTTTTACGCGTTAAAACGCAGATTAAACCCTAAAACGTGCTTTTTTGCAAAATAAGCATTTTCAAGCATTTTAGATCGTTGAAATCGTTCAAATAAAAGCAATATTAAAAAACGAATAAAAAAAATTTCGTCTTTTTTATGCTGTTTTACGCGTTAAAACGCAGATTAAAACTAAAAACCTTTTTTTGATAAAATAAAGCATTTTCAAGCTTTTTTAGATCGTTGAAATCGTTCAAATAAAAGAATATTAAAAAAAAACGAATAAAAAAAATTCGTCGTTTTATGCTGTTTTACGCGTTAAAACGCAGTTTAAAAACTCAAAAGGGCTTTTTTCCCTAAAAAAAAGCATTTTCAAGCATTTTAGATCGTTGAAATCGTTAAAAAT
>NW_027046122.1:0-32768 GCF_025399875.1 Dalotia coriaria | reverse complement strand
CTTTTCGCGTAAAACCATAAAAACAAAAAAATTTTTTTTTTTTTTTTAAATTTTCTATTTGAACGATTTCAACGATCTAAAATGCTTGAAAATGTTATTTTAAAAACCACGTTTGAGCTTTTAATCTGCTTTAACCGTAAAAAAAAAAAGGGGAAATTTTTTTTTTTTTATTAATATTGCTCTATTTGAACGATTTCAACGTCTAAAATGCTTGAAAATGTTATTTTAGCAAAACAGCTTTTTGAGTTTTAAATCTGCGTTTAACGCGTAAAACGCAAAAAAACGACGAATTTTTTATTATTCGTTTTTATTAAATTGCTTCTATTTGAACGATTTCAACGATCAAAAATGTTGAAAATGCTTATTTTAAAAACACCCTTTGAGTTTAATTTTTTAACGCGAAAAACCCAAATAAAACGACGTTTTTGATTATTCTTTTTTATTAATATTGCGTCTTTTGAACTTTTAACGATCAAAATGCTTGAAAATGTTATTTTAAAAACAGCACGTTTGAGCTTTAATCTCGTTTAAGGGTAAAACAGCATAAAACGACCAATTTTTTATTATTCGTTTTTTTAAATTGTTTTTAAACAAAATTTAAAATTTGAAAATTTTTTTAAAACACGTTTTGAGTTTAATTGCGTTTTAACAAAACAAAAACGACGAAATTTTTATTATTCTTTTTTTATTAATATTGCGTCTTTTTTTTTAAATAAAAAAAAATTTTGATTTTAAAAAGCAAAAGTTTCTGCTTTTTAAAAAACATAAAACGACTTTTTATTATTCTTTTTTTTAAATTTTGCTTATTTGAACATTTCAACGATCTAAAATGCTTGAAAATGTTATTTTAAAAAAGCACGTTTTTTTTTTTTTGCTTTTTAACGCGAAAAACAGCAAAAACGACGAAATTTTTATTATTCTTTTTATTAATATTGCGTCTATTTGAAGATTTAACGATCAAAAATTTAAAAAATTTAAAAAAAAGGTTTTGAGCTTTAATCTGCTTTTAAGGGTAAAAAAAAAACAAAAAATTTTTTTATTTTCGTTTTTATTAATATTGCGTCTTTGAACATTTCAACAATCTAAAATGCTTGAAAATGTTATTTTAGAAAAACAGCAGTTGAGCTTTAATCTGCGTTTTAACGCTAAAACAGCATAAAAAAAATTTTTTAATTCGTTTTTATTAATATTGCTCTATTTAAACGTTTCAACGATCAAAAATTTGAAAATGTTTTTTTTTTAAAAAAATCTTTTGAGCTTTAATCTGAAACGAAACACATAAAACGCAAATTTTTTTTTTTTTTTATTAATATTGCCTATTTAAACGATTTCAACATCTAAAAGGGAAAATGCTTATTTTAGCAAAACAGCAGTTTAGCTTTAATCTGCTTTTTAAGCAAAACAGCAAAAAAAAGACGAATTTTTTTATTCTTTTTTTTAAATATTGCTTCTTTTAAAATTTCAACGATCAAAAATTCGAAAATGTTTTTTAAAAAAAATTTTTTTTGGTTTTCCAAAAAAAAAAAAAAAAATTTTTTATTATTGTTTTATTTTTTTTTTTAAACTTTTGAAAAATTTAAAAATTTTTGAAACCAATTTGGTTTTAAGGAACCAAAAACAATTTTAAAAAATTTTTTTTTTTTTTTTATTAATTTTTTTTAAAACATTTAAAAAAAATTTTTTAAAACCCTTTTTTAAAACAATTTTGGTTTTTTTTAACCCAAAAAAGGATAAAAAATTTTTTTTTTTTTTTTTTTTAAAGTTTATTTTAAATTTGAAAATTTTTAAAAAAAAAACCAATTTTGGGTTTTTTTTTAAAACGCAAAAAAACTTTTTATTTTTTTTTTTTTTTCATTTAACGTTTTAAAAATTAAAAAAAAATTTTAAAAAAAGCTTTTTGGCTTTAACGCTTTTTAAGCTAAAAAAAAAAAAATTTTTTTTTTTTTTTTTTTTTTAAACCAAAAAAAATTTTAAAATTTTTTGCAAAACAGCACTTTTTGGAAATCTGCGTTTTAACGCGAAAACAAAAAACGCAAATTTTTTATTATTCTTTTTTTATTAATATTTTTTTTTAAAAAAACAAAAATGTTTTTAAAAAAACCCCGGGTTTTTTTTTTTTTAAAAAAAACAAAAAAAAATTTTTTTTTTTTTTTTTTTTTTGAAAAAATTTTTGTTTTTTTTAAAAAAAGGTTTTCTTTTTTTTTAAAAAAAAAAAACAAAAAATTTTTTTTTTTTTTATTAATAATGCGTCTATTTGAACGATTTCAACGATCTAAAATGCTTGAAAATGATTATTTTAGCAAAACAGCACGTTTGAGCTTTAATCTGCGTTTGAACGCGTAAAACAGCATAAAACGACGAATTTTTATTATTCGTTTTTATTAATAGTACTTCTATTTGAACGATTTCAGCGCGATCGCGGCTTGAAAAATGCGCTTATTTTAGCAAAACAGCACACGTTTTGAGCTTTAATCTGCGATTTAACGCGTAAAACAGCATAAAAACGACGAAAATTTTATTATTCGTTTTTATTAATAATTGCGTCGGCCTGAACGATTTCAACGATCTAAAAGTAGCGAAAATGTATTTTATAAAACAGCACGTTCACAGGCTTTAATCTGCGTTTTAACGCGTAAACAACATAAAACGGCAAGATTTTTATTATTCGTTTATTAATATTGCGTCTATTTAAACGATTTCAGCGATCACAAAATGCTTGAAAATGCTTGTGCAGCAAAACAGCACGCTTTGAGCTTTTATTCTGGGTGCGCGTAAAGACAGCATAAAACGACGAAATTTTTATTATTCGTTTTATTAATATTGCGTCTATTTGAACGATTTCAACGATCTAAAATGCTTGAAAATGCTTATTTTAGCAAAACGGCACGTTTTGAGCTTTAATCTGCGTTTTAACGCGTAAAACGCTTATAAAAACGACGAGAATTTTATTATTCGTTTTTATTAATATTGCGTCTATTTGAACGATTTCAACGATCTAAATGCTTGAAAATGATTATTTAGCAAAAACAGCACGTTTGAGCTTTAATCTGCGTTTGAACGCGTAAACAGCATAAAACGACAGGCCACATTATTCGTTTTTATTAATATTGCTTCTATTTGAACGATTTCAACGATCTAAAATGCTTGAAATGCTTATTTTAGCAAAACAGCACGTTTTGAGCTTTAATCTGCGTTTTTAACGCGTAAACAGCATAAAACGACGAAATTTGTATTATTCGTTTTTTATTAATATTGCACGTCTATTTGAACGATTTCAACGATCTAAAATGCTTGAAAATACTTATTTAGCAAAACAGCACGTTTTGAGCTTTAATCTGGGTGTAACGCGTAAAACAGCATAAAACGACCAATTTTTATTATTCGTTTTTATTAATATTGCTTCTGTTGAACGATTTCAACGATCTAAAATGTAGCGAAAATGCTTATTTTAGCAAAACAGCACGTTTGAGCTTTAATCTGCGTTTTAACGCGTAAAACAGCTTAAAACGACGAAATTTTTATTATTCGTTTTTATTAATATTGCGTCTATTTGAAAGATTTTTAACGATCTAAAATGCTTGAAAATGCTTATTTTAGCAAAACAGCGTTTTGAGCACACAATCTGCGTTTTAACGCGTAAAACAGCATAAAACGGCGAATTTTTATTATTCCGTTTTTTTATTAATATTGCGTCTATTTGAACGATCTAAAATGCTTGAAAAGTAGTTATTTTAGCAAAACAGCACGTTTGAGCTTTAATCTGCGTTTTAACGCGTAAAACAACATAAAAACGACAGAATTTTTATTATTCGTTTTTATTAATATTGCGTCTGTTGAACGTTCAACGATCTACTAAAATGCTTTGAAAATGCTTATTTAGCAAACAGCACGTTTTTTGAGCTTTTAATCTGCGTTTTAACGCGTAAAACAGCATAAAACGACGAAATTTTTATTATTCGTTTTTTTTATTAATATTGCGTCTATTTGAACGATTTCAACAATCTAAAATGCTTGAAAATGCTTATTTTAGCAAAACAGCATGTTCACGAGCTTTTAATCTGCGTTTTAACGCGTAAAACAGCATAAAACGACGAATTTTTTATTATTCGTTTTTTATTAATATTGCGTCTATTTAAACGATTTCAACGATCTAAAATGCTTGAAAATGCTTATTTTAGCCAAAACATCACGTTTTGAGCTTTTAATCTGCGTTTTAACGCGTAAGGCACCCAGCATAAAACGACGAAATTTTTATTATTCGTTTTTATTAATATTGCGCATCTGTTAAAACGATTTCAACGATCTAAAATGCTTGAAAATGCTTATTTAGCAAAACAGCACGTTTTGAGCTTTAATCTGCGTTTTAACGCGTAAACAGCATAAAACGACGAATTTTTATTATTCGTTTTTTATTAATATTTAGCTTCTATTTGAACAGCAATACGTAATAAAATTTTACTTACTTCGTTCGGTACGTATTGCTAAAATGCTTGAAAATGCCCTGTACAGCAAAACAGCGTTTTGAGCTTTAATCTGCGTTTAGCGCGTAAAAACAGCATAAAAACGACGAAATTTTTTATTATTCGTTTTTTATTAATATTGCTTCTATTTGAACGATTTCAACGATCTAAAAACGCTTGAAAATGCTTATTTTAGCAAAACAGCGCGTTTTGAGCTTTAATCTGCGTTTAGCAGCGTAAAACAGCATAAAAAGCATTTTTATTATTCGTTTTTTATTAATATTTCGCGTCTATTTGAACGATTTCAACGATCTAAAATGCATGAAAATGCTTATTTTAGCAAACAGCGCGTTTGAGCTTGTCTGCGTTTAACGCGTAAAACGGCATAAAACGACGAATTTTTATTATTCGTTTTTTTTATTAACTATTGCTTCTATTTGAACGATTTCAACGATCTAAAATGCTTGAGAGAAAATGCTTATTTTAGCAAAACAGCAGCACGTTTTTGAGCTTTTGTCTGCGTTTTAACGCGTAAAACAGCATAAAACGACGAATTTTTTGGTATTCGTTTTTATTAATATTGCGCGTCTATTTGAACGATTTTGGCGCGATCTAAAATGCTTGAAAATGCTATTTTAGCAAAACAGCACGTTTTGAGCTTTTAATCTGCGTTTTAACGCGTAAAACAGCATAAAACGACGAATTTTTTATTATTCGTTTTTTTATTATTGCTTCTATTTTAACGATTTCAACGATCACAAAATGCTTGAAAATGCTTATTTTAGCAAAACAGCGTTTTGAGCTTTATTCTGCGTTTTAACGCGTAAAACGCTTATAAAAACGGCAAATTTTTTATTATTCGTTTTATTGCGTCTATTTGAACGATTAACGATCAAATGCTTGAAAATGCTTATTTTAGCAAAACAGCACGTTTACGAGCTTTTACGCAATCTGCGTTTAACGCGTAAAACAGCATAAAAACGACGAATTTTTATTATTCGTTTTTTTATTAATGTGCTTCTATTTGAACGATTTCAACGATCCTAAAATGTAGCAGAAAATGCTTATTTTAGCAAAACAGCACGTTTTGAGTTTTGTTCTGCGTTTAACGCGTAAAACAGCATAACGACGAAATTTTATTATTCGTTTTTATTAATATTGCGTCCACATTTGAACGATTTCAGCGATCTAAAATGCTTGAAAAATGCTTTAGCAAAACAGCACGTTTGACTTTAATCTGCGTTTTAACGCTTAAAACAGCATAAAAATGACCGAATTTTTATTATTCGTTTTTATAAGTAGCTATTTAAACGATTTCAACGATCGTGCTTGAAATGCTTATTTTAGCAAAACAGCACGCTTTGAGCTTTAATCTGCGTTTTAACGCGTAAAACAGCATAAAACGACGAAATTTTTATTATTCGTTTTTATTCATATTGCTTCTATTTGAACGATTTCAACGATCTAAAATGCTTGAGAGAAACCTTATTTTAGCAAAACAGCACGTTTGAGCTTTAATCTGCGTTTTAACGTAAACAGCATAAAACGATTGCGTATTCGTTTTTATTAATATTGCGTCTATTTGAATGATTTCAACGATCTAAAATGCTTGAAAATGCTTATTTTATGCAAAACATCGTTTTGAGCCAATCAGCGTTTTAACGCGTAAAACAGCGCCGCTTTGACAAAAGTACGTATTCGTTTTTATTAATATTGCGTCTATTTAATTTCAGCGATCTAAAATGCTTAATGCTTATTTTAGCAAAACAGCACGTTTGAGCTTTTAATCTGCGTTTTAACGCGTAAACGGCATAAAACGACAGATTTTTATTATTCGTTTTATTAATATTGCTTCTATTTAACGATTTCAACGATCTCACAAAATGCTTGAAATGCTTATTTTAACAAAACAGCGTTTTGAGCTTTTAATCACCGTTTTAACGTAAAACAGCATAAAACGACAATTTTTACCTTCGTTTTTATTATTAATATTGCGTCCTAGTAGACGATTTCAACGATCTAAAATGCTTGAAAAATGCTTATTTAGCAAAACAGCGCGTTTGAGCTTTTAATCTGCGTTTTAACTCGTAAAGTAGCATAAAACGACGAATTTTATTATTCGTTTTTATTAATATTGCTTCTATTTGAACGGTTTAACGATCTAAAATGCTTGAAAATGCTATTTTAGCAGCAAAACAGCACGTTTTGAGCTTTTATTCTGCGTTTAACGCGTAAACAGCATAAAAACGACGAATTTTTATTATTCGTTTTTTTTATTAATATTGCGTCTATTTGAAAGATTTCAACGATCTAAAATGTAGCGAAAATGCTTGTTAGCAAAACAGCACGTTTTGAGCTTAATCGCATTTTAACGCGTAAAACAGCATAAAAATGACAGGGGAATTTTATTATTCGTTTTTTATTAATATTGCGTCTATTTGAACATTTCAGCGATCTAAAATGCTTGAAAATGCTTATTTTGAAACAGCGTTACGAGCTTTAATCTGCGTTTAACGCGTAAAACAGCATAAAAACGACGAATTTTTATTATTCATTTTTATTAATAGCTTCTATTTGAACGATTTCAACAATCTAAAATGGCGAAATACGCTTTATTTTAGCAAAACAGCACGTTTGAAGGTTTTATTCTGCGTTTGAAACAGCTTATACAAAACGACGAAATTTTATTATTCGTTTTTATTAATATTGCTGGCTATTTGAACGATTTCAACGATCTAAAATGCTTGAAAATGCTTATTTTAGCAAAACGACTTTGCGATTTTGGTAATCTGCGTTTTAGCGAAATGCGCAAAACAACATAAAACGACGAAATTTTTATTATTCGTTTTTTTATTCATATTGCTTCTATTTGAACGATTTCAACGATCTGCAAAATGCTTGAAAATGCTTATTTTATCAAAACAGCACGTTTTGAGCTTTAATCTGCGTTTTAACAGAGTAAAACGGCATAAACGACGAATTTTTGTTATTCGTTTTTTGTATATTGCTTCTATTTAAACGATTTTCAACAATCTAAAAATGCTTGAAAATGCTTATTTTAGCAAAACAGCGTTTTGAGCTTTAATCGCCGTTTTAACGCGTAAAACATAAAAGCGACGAAATTTTTATTATTCGTTTTTATTAATATTGCTTCTATTTGAACGATTTCAACGATCACAAATGCTTGAAAATGCTTATTTTAGCAAAACGGCGTTTTGAGCTTTAATCTGCGTTTTAACGCGTAAAACAGCATAAAAGCAGTTGCTTTTTTGTTATTCGTTTTTATTAATATTGCTTCTATTTGAACGATTTCAACGATCTAAAATGCTTGAAAATGCTTATTTTTGAAACAGCACGTTTTGAGCTTTAATCTGAGTTTAACGCGTAAAACAGCGCCGACGACGAATTTTTTTTATTATTCGTTTTTTATTAATGCGTCTATTTGAACGATTTCAACGATCTAAAATGCTTGCCGTACCTATTTGAAACAGCACGTTTGGAAGGCTTTTAATCGCGTTTTAACGCGTAAAACAGCATAAAAACGACGAATTTTTATTATTCGTTTTTATTAATATTGCTTCTATTTGAACGATTCCAACGATCTAAATGCTTGAAAATGCTTATTTTAGCAAACGGCACGTTTTGAGCTTTGTTGCGTTTTAACGCGTAAGAGCAACACAAAACGACGAAATTTTTATTATTCGTTTTATTAATATTGCGTCTATTTGAACGGTCTAAAATGCTTGAAAATGCTTATTTAGCAAAACAGCGCGTTTGAGCTTTTAATCTGCGTTTAACGCGCGTAAACAGCATAAAACGACGAATTTTTATTATTCGTTTTTAATATTGCTTCTATTTGAACGATTTCAACGATCTAAAATGCTTGAAAATGCTTATTTTGTAAAACAGCACGTTTTTTGAGCTTTTATTCTGCGTTTTAACGCGTGGTAGCATAAAACGACGAAATTTTTATTATTCGTTTTATTAATATTGCGTCCATTTGAACGATTTCAACGATCTAAAATGGCAGAAAATGCTTATTTTAGCGAAAGCAGCACGTTTTGAGCTTTTAATCTGCGTTTTAGCCTTAAAACAGCATAAAAATGACAATTTTTATTATTCGTTTTTTTACAAATATTGCTTCTATTTAAACGATTTCAGCGATCTAAAATGCTTGAAAATGCTTATTTTTAGCAAAACAGCACGTTTTTGAGGCTTTTAATCTGCGTTTTAACGCGTAAAACAGCATAAAACATTGAAATTTTTTATTCGTTTTTATTCATATTGCTTCTATTTGAACGATTTCAGCGATCTAAAATGCTTGAAAATGCTTATTTTAGCAAAACAGCACGTTTTGAGCTTTAATCTGCGTTTTGCAACGCGTAAAACAGCATAAAACGACGAATTTTTTTTATTATTCGTTTTTATTAATATTTGCGTCTATTTGAACGATTTCAACGATCTAAAAATGCTTGAAAATGCTTATTTAGCAAAACATCACGTTTGAGCTTTATCCAGCGTTTTAGCGCGCGTAAAACAGCATAAAAACGACGAAATTTTATTATTCGTTTTTTATTAATATTGCGTCTATTTGAAGGTTTCCAGCGATCTAAAATGGCAGAAAATGCTTATTTTAGCAAAACAGCACGTTTTGAGCTTTAATCTGCGTTTTAACGCGTAAAACAGCACAAAACGACAGCAGAATTTTTATTATTCGTTTTATTCATATTGCTTCTATTTGAACGATTTCAACGATCTAAAATGCTTGAAAATGCTTATTTTAATAGCACGTTTTGAGCTTTAATCTGCGTTTTAACGTAAAACAGCATAAAACGACGAATTTTCATTATTCGTTTTTATTAATATTGCGTCTATTTGAACGATTTCCAGCGATCTAAAATGCTTTGAAAATGCTTATTTTAGCATCACACGTTTGAGCTTTTAATCAGCGTTTTTGGCGCGTAAAACAGCATAAAACGACGGAAGAATTTTATTGTTATGCGTTTATTAATATTTGCGTCTGTTGAACGATTTCAGCGATCACAAAATGCTTGAAAATGCTTATTCTATGTAAAACAGCACGTTTTATTTAATCTGCGTTTTAACGCGTAAAACCTTATAAAACGACGAATTCTTTATTCGTTTTTATTAATATTGCTTCTATTTAGCGAACGATTTCAACGATCTAAAATGCCAGAAAATGCTTATTTTAGCAAAATTAGCACGTTTGAGCTTTAATCACCGTTTTAACGCGTAAAACAGCTTATAAAACGACGAAGATTTTTACTATTCGTTTTTTGATATCATGCGTCTATTTGAACGATTTCAACGATCTAAAATGCTTGAAAATGCTTATTTACAGCAAAACAGCGCACGGGCTTTTATTCTTAGAACGCGTAAAACAGCAAAACGACGGGGAATTTTTACATTATTCGCACAATATTGCGTCTGTTGAACGATTTCAACGATATAAAATGCTTGAAAATGCTTATTTTAGCAAAACATCACGTTTTGAGCTTTAATCAGCGTTTTAACGCGTAAAACAGCATAAAACGCGAAATTTTTATTATTCGTTTTTATTAATATTGCTTCTATTTGAACGATTTCAACGATCTAAAATGCTTGAAAATGCTTATTTTAGTAAAACAGCACGTTTTGAGCTTTATTCTGCGTTTTAACGCGTAAAACAGCATAAAACGACGAAATTTTATTATTCGTTTTATTAATATTGCGTCTATTTGAACGATTTCACGATCTAAAATGCTTGAAAATGCTTATTTTATCAAAACACACGTTTGAGCTTTAATCTGCGTTTTAACGCGTAAAACAGCATAAAATGAGCGAAATTTTATTATTCGTTTTTATTAATATTGCTTCATTTAAACGATTTCAACGATCTAAAATGCTTATAGCGTTTATTTTAGCAAAACAGCAACGTTTTGAGCTTTAATCTGCGTTTTAACGCGTAAAACAGCATAAAACGACGAATTTTTTATTATTCGTTTTTATTAATATTGCTTCTATTTGAACGATTTCAACGATCTAAAATGCTTGAAAATGCTTATTTTAGCAAAACAGCACGTTTTGAGCTTTTATCTGCGTTTTAACGCGTAAAACGCATAAAACGACGAAATTTTTATTATTCGTTTTTATTAATTTGCGTCTAATTGAACGATTTCAACGATCAAAATTTTGAAAATGCTTATTTTAGCAAAACAGCACGTTTTGAGCTTTAATCTGCGTTTTAACGCGTAAAACAGCATAAAACGACAAATTTTTTATTATTCGTTTTTAATTAATATTGCATCTATTTGAACGATTTGAACGATCTAAAATGCTTGAAATGCTAATTTTAGCAAAACAGCACGTTTTGAGCTTTAATCAGCGTTTAAACGCGTAAAACAGCATAAAACGACGAAATTTTTATTATTCGTTTTTTAATAATATTGCGTCTATTTGAACGATTTCAACGATCTAAAATGCTTGAAAATGCTTATTTTAGCAAAACAGCACGTTTTTTGAGCTTTAATCTGCGTTTTAACGCGTAAAACAGCATAAAACGACGAATTTTTATTATTCGTTTTATTAATATTGCTTCTATTTGAACGATTTCAACGATCTAAAATGCTTAAAATGCTTATTTTAGTAAAACAGCACGTTTTGAGCTTTATTCTGCGTTTTAACGCGTAAACAGCATAAAACGACGAAATTTATTATTCGTTTTTATTAATATTGCGTCTATTTGAACGATTTCAACGATCTAAAATGCTTGAAAATGCTTATTTTAGCAAAACAGCACGTTTTGAGCATTAATCTGCGTTTTAACGCGTAAAACAGCATAAAAATGACGAATTTTTTTATTATTCGTTTTTATTAATATTGCTTCTATTTAAACGATTTCAACAATCTAAAATGCTTGAAAATGTTTATTTTAGCAAAACAGCACGTTTTGAGCTTTTAATCTGCGTTTTAACGCGTAAAACAGCATAAAACGCACGAATTTTTTATTATTCGTTTTTATTATATTGCTTCTATTTGAACGATTTCAACGATTAAAATGCTTGAAAATGCTTATTTTAGCAAACACACGTTTTGAGCTTTAATCTGCGTTTTAACGCGTAAAACAGCATAAAACGACGAATTTTTATTATTCGTTTTTATTAATATTGCGTCTATTTGAACGATTTCAACGATCTAAAATGCTTGAAAATGCTTATTTTAGCAAAACAGCACGTTTTGAGCTTTAATCTGCGTTTTAACGCGTAAAACAGCATAAAACGACGAATTTTTATTATTCGTTTTTATTAATATTGCTTCTATTTGAACGATTTCAACGATCTAAAATGCTTGAAAATGCTTATTTTAGCAAAACAGCACGTTTTGAGCTTTAATCTGCGTTTTAACGCGTAAAACAGAATAAAAACGACGAATTTTTATTATTCGTTTTTATTAATATTGCGTCTATTTGAACGATTTCAACGATCTAAAATGCTTGAAAATGCTTATTTTAGCAAAACAGCACGTTTTGAGCTTTAATCTGCGTTTTAACGCGTAAAACAACATAAAACGACGAATTTTTACTATTCGTTTTTATTAATATTGCTTCTATTTGAACGATTTCAACGATCTAAAATGCTTGAAAATGCTTATTTTAGCAAAACAGCACGTTTTGAGCTTTATTCTGCGTTTTAACGCGTAAAACAGCATAAAAACGACGAAATTTTATTATTCGTTTTTATTAATATTGCGTCTATTTGAACGATTTCAACGATCTAAAATGCTTGAAAATGCTTATTTTAGCAAAACAGCACGTTTTGTGCTTTAATCTGCGTTTTAACGCGTAAAACAGCATAAAATGACGAATTTTTTATTATTCGTTTTTATTAATAATGCTTCTATTTGAACGATTTCAACGATCTAAAATGCTTGAAAATGCAAATTTTAGCAAAAGAGCACGTTTTGAGCTTTAATCAGCGTTTAAACGCGTAAAACAGCATAAAACGACGAATTTTTTATTATTCGTTTTCTTATTAATATTGCTTCTATTTGAACGATTTCAACGATCTAAAATGCTTGAAAATGCTTATTTTAGCAAAACAGCGTTTTGAGCTTTATTCTGCGTTTTAACGCGTAAAACAGCATAAAACGCGAATTTTATTATTCGTTTTTTTTTAATATTGCGTCTATTTGAACGATTTCAACGATCTAAAATGCTTGAAAATGCTTATTTTAGCAAAACAGTACGTTTTGAGCATTAATCTGCGTTTTTAACGCGTAAAACAGCATAAAAATGACGAATTTTTATTATTCGTTTTATTAATATTGCTTCTATTTAAACGATTTCAACAATCTAAAATGCTTGAAAATGTTTATTTTAGCAAAACAGCACGTTTTGAGCTTTTAATCTGCGTTTTAACGCGTAAACAGCTAAAAACGACGAAATTTTTATTATTCGTTTTTATTCTATTGCTTACTATTTGAACGATTTCAACGATCTAAAAAATGCTTGAAAATGCTTATTTTAGCAAAACAGCGTTTTAGCTTTAATCTGCGTTTTAACGCGTAAAACAGCATAAAAACGACGAATTTTTATTATTCTTTTTTTAATAATATTGCGTCTATTTGAACGATTTCAACGATCTAAAATGTTTGAAAATGCTTATTTTACCAAAACAGCAGTTTGAGCTTTTAATCTGCGTTTTAACGCGTAAAACGCTTATAAATACGACGAATTTTTATTATTCGTTTTATTTAATATTGCTTCTATTTGAACGATTTCAACGATCTAAAATGCTTGAAAAGCTTATTTTAGCAAAACAGCACGTTTTGAGTTTTAATCTGCGTTTTAACGCGAAAAAACTTTTTAAAAACGACGAAATTTTTATTATTCGTTTTTATTCATATTGTTCCTTTTAAAACGTTTCAAGGGTCAAAAAAGGGCAAAAGCATTTTTGCAAAACACCCGTTTTGAGTTTTAATCTGCGTTTTAACGCGAAAAAACGGCATAATAAGGGTTTTTTTTTATTCTTTTTTTAAAATAATTTGCTCTTTTGAAGGGATTTCAACGATCTAAAATGTTTTGAAAATGCTTTTTTTTAAAAAAAACAGCACGTTTTGAGTTTTAATCTGCGTTTTAACGCGTAAAACAGCAAAAAAACGACAAATTTTTTTATTATTCTTTTTTTTATTAATTTTTGCTTCTATTTGAACGATTTCAACGATCAAAATGCTTGAAAATGTTTTATTTTACAAAACAGCACGTTTTGAGCTTTAATCGGTTTTAACGCGTAAAACAGCAAAAAAACGACAATTTTTTTATTATTCTTTTTTTATTAATATTGCGCCCTATTTAACGATTTCAACGATCGAAAATGCTTGTAAATGTTTATTTTAGCAAAACAGCACGTTTGAGCATTAACCCGCGTTTTGCGGGGTAAAAAAACAAAAAAAGGGCAAATTTTTTTTATTTCGTTTTTATTAATATTGCGTTTTTTGGGGGAAGGGTTTCAACGTTTAAAAATGTTTAAAAATTTGTTTTTTACCCAAAACCGGCACTTTTTGGGCTTTAAACTGCTTTTTAAAGCGTAAAAAAAGAAAAATGACAAAAATTTTTATTATTCGTTTTTTTATTAATTTTTCCCTTTTAAACGTTTAAAACCCCTTGCTTAAAAAAGGCTTTTTTTAAAACCCCAAAACAGCACGTTTTGAGTTTTAATCGCTTTTTTAACGCGAAAAACGGCATAAAACGAAATTTTTATTATTCTTTTTTTATTAATATTGCCCTATTTGAACGTTTCAACAATTAAAATGCTTGAAAATGCTTATTTTTGGAAAAACAGCCCGTTTTGAGTTTATTCTGCGTTTTAACGGGGTAAAAAAACTTTAAAAGGGAAAAATTTTTTATTATTCGTTTTTTTAATATTGCGTCTATTTGAACGTTTTCCCAACACCAAAAAATGCTTGAAAATGCTTATTTTGAAGAAAAAACCAGCACTTTTTGGTTTTAGTCTGCGTTTTAAGGGGCTTTTCCGTTAAAAAACGAAAAATTTTTTATTATTGTTTTTTTTTTTATATTCTTCAAATTTGGGAAGATTTCAACGACCCTAAAATGTTTTGAAAATCCCATTTTAGCAAAACAGCCTTTTGAGCTTTAATCAGCTTTTTTAAGGGCGAAAAAACAGCAAAAAAACCAGAATTTTTTTATTATTCGTTTTTATTAATATTGGGTCTATTTGAACGATTTCAACGATATAAAATGCTTAAAATGCTTTTTTTAGCAAAACAGCACTTTTTGAGCTTTTAATCTGCGTTTTAACGCGAAAAACCCCGGCATAAAACGACAAATTTTTTTATTTTTCTTTTTTTATTAATTTGCGTCTTTTTGAAGGGGATTTCAACGATTTTAAAATGCTTAAAAAGTGCCAAGCAAAACAGCACTTTTTTGAGCTTTAATCTGGAAAACGCAAAAAACAGCAAAAAAACGACAATTTTTTTTTTTTTTCGTTTTTATTAATATTGCTTCTTTTTGGGAACGTTTTCCCCAACGATCTAAAATGTTTGGAAAATGCTTATTGTAGCAAAACAGCACTTTTTGAGTTTTTATCTGCTTTTTAACGCGTAAAACAGCATAAAACGACGAAATTGTTATTATTCTTTTTTATTAATTTTTGGTCTATTTGAACGATTTCAACGATCAAAAAAATTTTTGAAAATGCTTATTTTAGAAAAACAGCGCTTTTATTTTTAATCTGCGTTTTAACGCAAAACAGCATAAAACGACAAAATTTTTTATTATTCGTTTTTAATAATATTGCGTTTTAGAACGATTTCAACGACCAAAATGCTTAAAAATGCTAATTTTAGAAAAACAGCCCCTTTTTGAGCTTTAATCAGCGTTTTAACGCGTAAAAAAAGCAAAAAAAGGGACGAAATTTTTTTTTATTCGTTTTTTTTTAAATTTGCTTCTATTTGAACGTTTTCCCAACGATCTAAAAGGGCGAAAATGTTTAAATTTTAGCAAAAACAGCCCCTTTTTTGAGCTTTTATCTGGGGTTTTAACGCGAAAAACGCAAAAAAAACGAGGGAAATTTTTTATTATTCGTTTTTTTTAATTTGCGTTTTTTGGGAACGTTTTCCCAACGACCCTAAAAATTTTGAAAATTTTTATTTTAGCAAAACAGCACGTTTTGAGCTTTAATCTGCGTTTTAACGCGTAAATCAGCATAAAACGAAAAATTTTTTATTATTCTTTTTTATTAATATTGGGGTCTTTTTTGGGGGCGATTTCATCAAAAAATGTTGAAAATGCTAATTTTAAGAAAAACAGCACTTTTTTGAGCTTTAATCAGCGTTTAAACGCGAAAAAACAGCATAAAAAAAACAAATTTTTATTATTCGTTTTTATTAATATTGCGTCTATTTGAACGATTTCAACGATCAAAAAATGTTTGAAAATCTTATTTTGAAAAAAAAGCACTTTTTGAGCTTTAAATTTGCTTTTTTTAACGCGTAAAACAGCAAAAAAACGACGAATTTTTATTATTCTTTTTTTATTAATATTGCTTCTATTTGAACGATTTCAACGATCTAAAATGCTTGAAAATGCTTTTTATCAAAACAGCCGTTTTGGGGTTTTTCTGCTTTTTAACGCGTAAAACGGCATAAAACGACGAATTTTTTTTTATTCGTTTTTTATTAATATTGTTTTTTTGAACGATTTAAAGCCAACCAAAAAATGCTTGAAAATGCTTTTTTTTTTAGAAAAAACAGCACGTTTTGAGGGGTTTTTTCCCCGCGTTTTAACGCGTAAAACAGCATAAAACGACGAAATTTTTATTATTCTTTTTTTATTCATATTGCTTCTTTTTGAACGATTTCAACGTTAAAAAATGCTTGAAAATGCTTTTTTTTTGCAAAACACCCTTTTTTGAGCTTTAATCAGCGTTTTAACGCGAAAAACAGAAAAAAACCACGTTTTTTTATTATTCGTTTTTATTAATATTGCCCCTTTTTGGGAACGTTTTTCAACGATATAAAATGCTTGAAAATGCTTTTTTTTAAAAAACATCACTTTTTGAGCTTTTTCAGCTTTTTAACGCGAAAAAACAGCAAAAAAAACGACAAAATTTTTTATTATTCTTTTTTATTAAAAATTGCGTCTATTTAAAAACGATTTCAACGATCTAAAATGCTTAAAAAATGCTTATTTTAGCAAAACAGCACTTTTTTGAGCTTTAATCTGCGTTTTAACGCGTAAAAAAACATAAAAACAAGAATTTTTTTTATTATTGGGTTTTTATTAATTTTTGCTTATTTAAAACGTTTTTCCCCATCAAAATGCTTAAAAATGCTTATTTTAGAAAAAACAGCACTTTTTTGGGGCTTTATTCTGCTTTTTAAAGGGGGCCCACACCAGTGTGAAATTTTCAAAAATCAAAAATTTTTTTTACCATATTTCGGGGGGTTATCCCTTTTAAAAATAATCCCAAAATTTTAACTTGATATATGAAATAGTTTTGAGTAACAAACCCTTTGAAAAAAGTAGCCCGGCCCAAAGTTAGATAGTTGCATTTTTTTCCCTTTTTAAAAGCGTTTTTCTCGAAACAGCATTTTTTGAATTTGCTGGCATGATTACTGAAACAAATGATCCGGGGTCGCTAAAAAATTTTTTTCACTCCTCTATATAGTTCTCCATACAATGACCCCCCAGTTTTGGGGTCTTAAACCAAAAAAACGAATTTTGACAGGCCAAAAAAACGACCAAAATTTTGGGAAAAAATTTTAAATTTTTAAATTTAAAATCCCCCATTTTGTCAATTTTTGATTTTTTGTTTCGCCCGAGGGGGCATTGTATAGAAAATATGTTTTGGTTTAAAAAAATTCCTTTTTGTTTTGGGTTTTTTCGACGGGAAGGCTGCAATCCCCCAGCGGGGGGAGGACCTTTTTTTTTGGCGCCGCCGGAGATCGCGTGTCATTTCAAAAAAATAAGTAATATTTTATTTCAAAAATTTACTGTGTAAATTTCCCCAAAAAATGTATAAATATACCCTCAAAATTTTAAGTAGGTGGATTCACTAGTTTCCCTTTTTATTTAATTCAAAAAAGGAATTTTTTTAAATCGTCACACTAGGTGTGCCCCTTAACCCTAAAACAGCATAAAAAAAGAAAATTTTTTTTTATTCGTTTTTTTTAATATTGCGTCTATTTGGGAAAGATTTTTTAACGATTTTAAAAAAGCTTGAAAAAGCTTTTTTTTTAGGGAAAACAGCACGTTTTTAGCTTTAATCTGGGGTTTTAACGCGTAAAACAGCCTAAAAAATGACGAATTTTTTTTTATTCGTTTTATTAATATTGCTTCTATTTAAAAAGATTTCAACGATCTAAATGCCGGGAAAAAGCTTATTTTGCAAAAAAAGCACGTTTTGAGCTTTAATCTGCGTTTTAACGCGTAAAAAAAAGCCCTTTAAAAAGACGAATTTTTTTTTATTCGTTTTTTTTAAAATTTTTTCTATTTGAACGATTTCAACGATTTAAAATGCTTGAAAATGCTTTTTTTTAGCAAAAAAAAGCACGTTTTTAGTTTTTTTCTGCGTTTTAAGCGAAAAAAACATAAAAAAGACGAAATTTTTATTATTCGTTTTTTTTAATATTGCGTCTATTTGAACGATTTCAACGATCTAAAATTTTTTTAAAAAAGCTTTTTTTAGCAAAACCCGCACGGTTTTGGAAGGGTTTTTAAAACCCCCCCTTTTTTAAAGCGTAAAACAACATAAAACGACAACTTTTTTTTATTCGTTTTTTTTTAATATTGCGTCTATTTTTAACGATTTCAAAAGATCTAAAATGCTTTTAAAATGCTAATTTTAGCAAAACAGCACGTTTTGAGCTTTAATCAGCGTTTAAACGCGTAAAACAGCATAAAACGCAGAAATTTTATTATTCGTTTTTATTAATATTGCGTCTATTTGAACGATTTCAACGATCTAAAATGCTTGAAAATGCTTATTTTAGCAAAACAGCACGTTTTGAGCTTTAAACTGCGTTTTAACGCGTAAAACAGCATAAAAATGACTAAATACTTTATTATTCGTTTTTATTAATATTGCGTCTATTTGAACGTTTCAACGATCTAAAATGCTTGAAAATGCTTATTTTAGCAAAACAGCCGTTTTGAGCTTTAATCTGCGTTTTAACGCGTAAAACGGCATAAAACGACGAATTTTTATTATTCGTTTTTTATTAATATTTGCTTCTATTTGAACGATTTCAACAATCTAAAATGCTTGAAAATGCTTATTTTAGCAAAACAGCACGTTTTGAGCTTATTCTGCGTTTTAACGCGTAAAACGGCATAAAACGACGAAATTTTTATTATTCGTTTTTATTAATATTGCGTCTATTTGAACGATTTCAACGATCTAAAATGCTTGAAAATGCTTATTTTAGCAAAACAGCACGTTTGAGCTTTAGTCTGCGTTTTAACGCGTAAAACAGCATAAAACGACAAATTTTTATTATTCGTTTTTAATAATATTGCGTCTATTTGAACGATTTCAACGATCTAAAATGCTTGAAAATGCTATTTTAGCAAAACAGCACGTTTTAGCTTTAATCGCGTTTTAACGCGTAAAACAGCATAAAACGACGAATTTTTTATTATTCGTTTTTATTAATATTGCTTCTATTTGAACGATTTCAACGATCTAAAATGCTTGAAAATGCTTATTTTAGCAAAACAGCACGTTTTGAGCTTTTATCTGCGTTTTAACGCGTAAAACAGCATAAAACGACGAAATTTTTATTATTCGTTTTTATTAATATTGCGTCTATTTGAACGATTTCAACGATCTAAAAATTCTTGAAAATGCTTATTTTAGCAAAACAGCACGTTTTGAGCTTTAATCTGCGTTTTAACGCGTAAATCAGCATAAAACGACAAATTTTTATTATTCGTTTTTATTAATATTGCGTCTATTTGAACGATTTCAACGATCTAAAATGCTTGAAAATGCTAATTTTAGCAAAACAGCACGTTTTGAGCTTTAATCAGCGTTTAAACGCGTAAACAGCATAAAACAACGAAATTTTTATTATTCGTTTTTATTAATATTGCGTCTATTTGAACGATTTCAACGATCTAAAATGCTTGAAAATGCTTATTTTAGCAAAACAGCACGTTTTGAGCATTAATCTGCGTTTTAACGCGTAAAAAGCATAAAAACGACGAATTTTTTATTATCGTTTTTATTAATATTGCTTCTATTTGAACGATTTCAACGATCTAAAATGCTTGAAAATGCTTATTTTAGCAAAACAGCACGTTTTGAGCTTTAATCTGCGTTTTAACGCGTAAAACGGCATAAAAACGACGAATTTTTATTATTCGTTTTTATTAATATTGCTTCTATTTGAACGATTTCAACAATCTAAAATGCTTGAAAATGCTTATTTTAGCAAAACAGCACGTTTGAGCGTTATTCTGCGTTTTAACGCGTAAAACAGCATAAAAACGACGAAATTTTTATTATTCGTTTTTATTCATATTGCTTCTATTTGAACGATTTCAACGATCTAAAATGCTTGAAAATGCTTATTTTTGCAAAACAGCACTTTTTGAGCTTTAATAAACTTTTTAACGCGTAAAAAAAAAAACCCTTTTTTATTATTCTTTTTTATTAATATTGCCCCCATTTAAAACGATTTCAACGATATAAAATGTTTGGGAAAATGCTTTTTTTAGAAAAAACATCACTTTTTGAGTTTTAATCAGCTTTTTAACGCGTAAAAAAAACTTTAAAAACGACAAAAAATTTTTTATTATTCGTTTTTATTAATATTGCGTCTTTTGAACGATTTCAACGATCAAAAATGCTTGAAAATGTTTTTTTAGCAAAACAGCACTTTTTGAGCTTTAATCGGGTTTTTAAGGGCGAAAAACAGCAAAAAAAACGACAAATTTTTTTATTATTCGTTTTTTAATTTTTTATTTGAACGTTTTCCCCAACGATTAAAATGCTTGAAAATGCTTTTTTTAAAAGAAAAACAGCACGTTTTGAGCTTTATTCTGCTTTTTAAGGGGGAATAATTTAGTGTGAAATTTTAAAAAAATCAAAAATTTTTTTTTCCCATATTTCGGTAGGTTATCCTTTAAAAAAATGACATACAAAAATTTTAAATTTGATATAGGGGAAATAGTTTTTGGTAACAGCCTTTTTAAAAGAGTAGCCCCGGCAGTTGATAGTTGCTTTTTATCTTTAAACGCGTTTTTCAAAAAAGCTTTTTTCGAATTTGCTGGCATGATTACTGAAGACAAATGATCCGATCGCTAAAAAATTTTTTTTTCATCCCCCTCTTTTATAGTTCTCCATCAAAAGACACTCCGTTTTTTCGATCTGATCAAAAATCGAATTTTGACAGGCCCAAAAAGACCAAAAATTTTTTGGGAAAAAAAAACTTTTAATTCAAAATGCCGCCATTTTGTTTAATTTTTTATTTTTTGTTCGCCCGAGGGTCATTGTATAGAAAATATGTTTTAGTTTAAAAAAATTCCCTTTCTGTTTGGTTTTATCGACGGAGAAGGCTGCAATCACGCCAGCAGTGGAGGACCTTTTTCTTTGGCGCCGCCGAGATCGCGTGTCATTTCAAAACTAAGTAATATTTTATTTCAAAAATTTGACTGTGTATTCACAAAACATGTATAAATATACCCTCAAAATTTTAAGTAGGTGGATTCACTAGTTTCCTTTATATTTAATTCCAAAAATGGCCATTTTTAAGTCGTCACACTAGGTGTGCCTTAACGCGTAAAACAGCATAAAAACGACGAAATTTTTTATTTCGTTTTTATTAATATTGCGTCTATTTGAACGATTTCAACGATCTAAAATGCTTGAAAATGCTTATTTTAGCAAAACAGCACGTTTTGAGCTTTAATCTGCGTTTTAACGCGTAAAACAGCATAAAAATGACGAATTTTTATTATTCGTTTTTATTAATATTGCTTCTATTTAAACGATTTCAACGATCTAAAATGCTTGAAAATGCTTATTTTAGCAAAACAGCACGTTTTGAGCTTTAATCTGCGTTTTAACGCGTAAAACAGCATAAAACGACGAATTTTTTATTATTCGTTTTTATTAATATTGCTTCTATTTGAACGATTTCAACGATTTAAAATGCTTGAAAATGCTTATTTTAGCAAAACAGCACGTTTTGAGCTTTTATCTGCGTTTTAACGCGTAAAACAGCATAAAACGACGAAATTTTTATTATTCGTTTTTATTAATATTGCGTCTATTTGAACGATTTCAACGATCTAAAATTCTTGAAAATGCTTATTTTAGCAAAACAGCACGTTTTGAGCTTTAATCTGCGTTTTAACGCGTAAAACAGCATAAAACGACAACTTTTTATTATTCGTTTTTATTAATATTGCGTCTATTTGAACGATTTCAACGATCTAAAATGCTTGAAAATGCTAATTTTAGCAAAACAGCACGTTTTGAGCTTTAATCAGCGTTTAAACGCGTAAAACAGCATAAAACGACGAAATTTTATTATTCGTTTTTATTAATATTGCGTCTATTTGAACGATTTCAACGATCTAAAATGCTTGAAAATGCTTATTTTAGCAAAACAGCACGTTTTGAGCTTTAATCTGCGTTTTAACTCGTAAAACAGCATAAAAACGACGAATTTTTATTATTCGTTTTTATTAATATTGCTTCTATTTGAACGATTTCAACGATCTAAAATGCTTGAAAATGCTTATTTTAGTAAAACAGCACGTTTTGAGCTTTATTCTGCGTTTTAACGCGTAAAACAGCATAAAACGACGAAATTTTTATTATTCGTTTTTATCAATATTGCGTCTATTTGAACGATTTCAACGATCTAAAATGCTTGAAAATGCTTATTTTAGCAAAACAGCACGTTTTGAGCTTTAATCTGCGTTTTAACGCGTAAAACAGCATAAAATGACGAATTTTTATTATTCGTCTTTTATTAATATTGCTTCTATTTAAACGATTTCAACAATCTAAAATGCTTGAAAATGTTTATTTTAGCAAAACAGCACGTTTGAGCTTTAATCTGCGTTTTAACGCGTAAAACAGCATAAAACGACGAAATTTTATTATTCGTTTTTTATTCATATTGCTTCTATTTGAACGATTTCAACGATCTAAAATGCTTGAAAATGCTTATTTTAGCAAAACAGCACGTTTTGAGCTTTAATCTAGTTTTAACGCGTAAAAGCTTAAAACGACGATTTTTACTATTCGTTTTTATTAATATTGCGTTTATTTGAACGATTTCAACAATCTAAAATGCAAAAATGTTATTTTAGCAAAACAGCACGTTTTGAGCTTTATTCTGCTTTTTTAACGCGTAAAACACATAAAACGCAAATTTTTTTATTGTTTTTATTAATATTGCGTCTTTTGAACGATTTAACGTTTAAAATCTTGAAAATGCTTATTTTAGCAAAAACAGACGTTTTGAGTTTTAATCTGCGTTTTAACGCGTAAAAAAAACTAAAACGCGAAATTTTTTATTATTCTTTTTTATTAATATTGCTTTATTTAAACGATTTCAACGATCAAAAAATGCTTGAAAATGCTTATTTTAGCAAAACAGCACGTTTTGAGTTTAATCTGCGTTTTAACGCGTAAAAAAGCTTAAAATCGAATTTTTATTATTCGTTTTTATTAATATTGCTTCTATTTGAACGATTTCAACGATCTAAAATGCTTGAAAATGCTTATTTTAGCAAAATGCACGTTTTTGAGCTTTCTTTAATCTGCGTTTCTTAATCGCGTAAACAGCATAAAAATGACGAATTTTTATTATTATTCGTTTTTATTAATATTGCGTCTATTTGAACGATTTCAACGATCTAAAATGCTTGAAAATGCTTATTTTAGCAAAAACATCACGTTTTGAGCTTTAATCAGCGTTTTAACGCGTAAAACAGCATAAAACGACGAATTTTTATTATTATTCGTTTTTATTAATATTGCTTCTATTTAACGATTTTAACGATCTAAAATGCTTCTGCAAATGTGTTTATTTTAAAGCAAAACAGCACGTTTTGAGCTTAATCTGCGTTTTAACGCGCAAAACAACATAAAACGACGAATTTTTACTATTCGTTTTTATTAATATTGCGTCTATTTGAACGATTTCAACGATCTAAAATGCTTGAAAAATGCTTATTTTAGCAAAACAGCACGTTTTGAGTTTTAATCTGCGTTTTAACGCGTAAAACAGCATAAAAAACGACGAAATTTTATTATTCGTTTTTATTAATATTACGTTTCCTCTATTTGAACGATTTCAACGATCTAAAATGCTTGAAAATGCTTTATTTTAGCAAAACAGCACGTTTTGAGCTTTTAACTGCGTTTTAACGCGTAAAACAGCATAAAAACGACGAAATTTTTATTATCTGTTTTTATTAATATTGCGTCTATTTGAACGATTTCCAACGATCTAAAAATGCTTGAAAATGCTTATTTCAGCAAAACAGCACGTTTTGAGCTTTATTCTGCGTTTTAACGCGTAAAACAGCATAAAACGACGAAATTTTTATTATTCGTTTTATTAATATTGCGTCTATTTGAACGATTTCAACGATATAAAATGCCGGTATCGCTTTATTTTAGCAAAACATCACGTTTTGAGTTTTAATCAGCGTTTTAACGCGTAAAACAGCATAAAAACGACGAAATTTTATTATTCGTTTTAATAATATTGCGTCTATTTGAACGATTTCAACGATCTAAAATGCTTGAAAAATACTTATTTTAGCAAAAACAGCATACTTTTGAGTTTTAATCTGCGTTTTAACGCGTAAAACAGCATAAAACGACGAATTTTTTATTATTCGTTTTTATTACTATGCTTCTATTTCTGGAACGATTTCTGAACGATCTAAAAATGCTTGAAAATGCTTATTATAGCAAAACAAAGCACGTTTTGAGTTTTTAATCTGCGTTTTAACGCGTAAAATAAAAGCATAAAAACGACGAATTTTTATTATTTGTTTTTATTAATATTGCCTATATTTGAACGATTTCAACGATATAAAATGCTTGGAAAATGCTTATTTCAGCAAAACAGCACGTTTTGAGCTTTAATCTGCGTTTTAACGCGTAAAACAGCATAAAAATGACGAATTTTTATTATTCGTTTTTATTAATACGTCATTTAAACGATTTCAACGATCTAAAATGCTTGAAAATGCTTATTTTAAAGCGCAAAACAGCACGTTTTGTGCTTTTAATCTGCGTTTTAACGCGTAAAACAGCATAAAACGACGAATTTTTTATTATTCGTTTTTATTAATATTGCTTTTTTTTAACGTTTTAACGACAAAATTTAAAATCTTTTTTTAAAAAACCATTTTTTTTTCCCTTTTAAAAAAAACAAAAAAAAAAAATTTTTTTATTCTTTTTAAAAAACCCGAAAACGATTTCCATTTTTAAAATGCTTTTTTTAAAAAAAAGTTTTCTTTTTTTTTTTAAGCTAAAAAAAAAACGCGTTTTTTTTTCGTTTTTTTTTAAACTTTAAAAATTTAAAAAAATCTTATTTAAAAAAACATTTTGATTTTAATTGCTTTTTAAGAAAACAGCAAAAAGCTTTTTATTTTCGTTTTTTTTAAAATTTTGCTTAGGAAATTTTCTTTTAAATTTTTTTTGAAAACGGTTTAGTTTTAAATTTTTAAGCAAAAAAGCAAAAAAACACGTTTTTTTTTTCTTTTTTATTAAAACCTTTTTAAGAAAAATTAAAATGTTAAAATCTTTTTAAAAAACGATTTTAGTTTTAATTGTTTTTAAGCTAAAAAGAAAAAAAACACGTTTTTTAATTTTTACGTTTTAAAATTTTAAAACTTTTTTTAACGTTAAAATGCAAAAAATGCCCATTTTAGCAAAAAAAGCATTTTAGCAAGGGGGTTTTTTAAAAATAAAAGAAAAAAACGGTTTTTATTATTTTTTTTTAAAGTTTAAAAAAAAAAATGCTTGAAAATGCTATTTTAGCAAAACCCCTTTTTGAGCTTTATTTGCTTTTTAACGCGTAAAAAAAAAAACGACAAATTTTTATTATTCGTTTTTTAATATTGCGTCTTTTGAACGTTTAAACGATCAAAAATGTTAAAATGCTTTTTTAAAAAACGGGTTTTAATTTTTTTAAAAAAACCAAAAAACATAAAAGGAAATTTTTTTTTTTTTATTTTTTTTTTTTAAAATTTAACGATCAAAAATGCTTGAAAATGCATTTTAGCAAAACGCCGTTTTGAGATTCTGCGTTTTAACGCGTAAAACACATAAAAAAAAAATTTTTTTTTTTTTATTAATATTGCGCCCAAACGTTTCAAGTTAAAATTTGAAAATTTTTTTAAAAAAAGCACTTTTTTTGCTTTTTAAAGCGTAAAACCAAAAAGACGTTTTTTTTTTTTTATTAATATTGTTCTATTTAAACGTTTTCCGATCAAAAGCTTAAAATTTAAAAAAACCCCGGTTTTTGGCTTTAATTTTAACCCGGCAAAAAACGACAAATTTTTATTATTCTTTTTATTATATTCCCCTTTTAAGTTTTAAAAAAATCAAAAAATGTTTAAAATTTAAAAACCCCTTTTTTTTTAATTTTTTTTCCCGAAAACAGCAAAAAAACAAAATTTTTATTTTTTTTTATTAATATTGCTCTATTTAACGATTTCAGGATCTAAAAGCTTGAAAATCCCTATTTTAGCAAAACAGCACGTTTTGAGTTTAATCGCTTTTAACGCGTAAAACAGCATAAAACGACAAAATTTTTATATTCTTTTTTAAATTTTTTTTTGAACGTTTCAACGATCTAAAATTTAAAATTTTTTTACAAAAACCTTTTTAGCTTTTACGCTTTTTAACGTAAAACAAATAAAAACTTTTAATTATTCTTTTTATTTTTGGGCCATTTAACGATTTCAAAATCTAAAATGCTTGAAAAGCTTTTTAAAAAAAAACCCTTTAGTTTTTAACGCTTTTTAAGCTAAAAACGATAAAACACGTTTTTTATTATTCTTTTTTTACATTTGTTTCTTTTTAAGTTAATTTATTTAAAAGCTTTTTAAAAAAAAAATTTTTTTTTACTGCTTTTAACGCAAAAAAATAAAAACCGTTTTTATTATTTTTTTTAAATTCCCATTTGAAATTTAAAATCAAAAATGGAAAAAATTTTAAAAAATTTTTAGCAACGTTTTTAAACGCGAAAAAAAAAAAATGAAATTTATTTTTTTTAATTAAATTGCTTTTTTTTAAAATTTCAAACACCCAAAAGCTTATTTTCCCCCGGGGTTTTTAACGTTTTTTTTAACCGTAAAAAATAAAAACAAAATTTTTAAAATTTTTTTTTTTTTTTTAATTTAACAAAACATCTAAAGTTTAAAAATGCTTTTTTAGCAAAAAGCAAAATTTTAATTTAATTTTTTTAAAAAAAAAAAAAAAAACAAAATTTTTTTTATTTTTTTATTAAAGGTTATTTGAACATTTAACTTAAAAATGCTTAAAATGCTTAAAGCAAAAACCTTTTTATTTAATCGCTTTTTAACCAAAAACCATAAAAACAAAAATTTTTTTTTTTAAAAAGGCTTATTTAACACACATCTTGCTTAAAATCTTTTTTTAACAAAACAGCAAGTTTTTTAATTCGTTTTTTTAAACCAATAAAAACTTTTTTTACATTTTTTTTAAAATTTTGCTTTTTTTGAAACAATTTAAGTTAAAATTTTAAAAGCAAAAGAAAAACATTTTTTTTTAAATTCGGGTTTTTTAAGCGTAAAACGTTTAAAAACAAAATTTTTTTTCTTTTTTTTAAAGCCTTTTAAACTTTAACGTTAAAAAGCTTAAAAGCTTTTTTAAAAACAGATTTTTACTTTTTTTTTTTTTGGGTAAAACACTAAAAAAGGTTTTTTTTTTAACGACATTTCTTTATTTGCGTTTCCCGTTAAAAGCTTAAAAGCATTTTAAAAAACCCTTTTTTAAATTTGCGTTTTAAACGGAAAATTTTAAAAAAAGGAAATTTTAACTCTTTTTAAAATTTATTCGCTTTAACGTTTAACACTAAAAAAAAATCTTTTTAAAAAAGCTTTTATTTTAACGGTTTAACGAAAAATTTTTTAAAACTTTTTTAAAACCCCTTTTTTTTTTTTTTGAAAAAACGACAAAACCAAAAGTTTTTTTAAAAAAGTTTTCCCCAAAATTTTTAAGCAAAAACTTTTAAAAACAAAAAATTTTTATTTTTTTTTTAAAAAAAAATTTATTTAAACGATTTAACGTTTTTTAAATTTTTTAAAGAAAAAATTTAAGTTTTAACCCTTTTTAAAGCAAAACACAAAAAGCTTTTTTTATTCTTTTTTTATTAAAGCTTAAAAATTTAACGTTAAAAAATCAAAAATCTTTTTTAAAAAAACTTTTTTATTTTTAATCTTTTTTAAAACGCAAAAACAGCATCCAATTTTTTTTTATTTTTTTTAAATTTTCTTTTAAATTTCCCGTCAAAAATTTGAAAAAAATTTTAGAAAAAAGGGCTTTTTACAATTGCTTTTAACGCGAAAAAAAAAAAATTTTTCCCTTTTTTTTTTTTAAATTTTCATTTGCATTTAACGTTTAAAACAAAATGCTTATTTTAAAAAAGGGGGTTTTTTTTGGTTTTAAGGGTAAAACCAAAAAACGACAATTTTTTTTTCGTTTTTATTAATTTGCTTCATTTGAAGGATTTCAACGATCTAAATGCTTGAAAATCTTATTTTAGCAAAATAGCACGTTTTGAGCTTTAATCTGCTTTTTAACGCGTAAAACAGATAAAATGACGAATTTTTTTTTTTTCGTTTTTTTTTAAATTTTGTTCATTTAAACGATTTCAACGATCTAAAACGCTTGAAAATGCTTATTTTAAAAACAGCACTTTTTTGAGTTTTAATCTGCTTTTTTAACGCGCAAACAGCAAAAAAAAACGACGAATTTTTTATTATTCGTTTTTATTCATATTGCTTCTATTTGAACGATTTCAACAATCTAAAATGCTTGAAAATGCTTATTTTAAAAACAGAAATTTTTTGGGGTTTTAATCTGCGTTTAAGGGAAAAAAGAAAAAAACGAAAATTTTTTCTATTATTGTTTTTATTAATATTGCGTCTATTTGAACGATTTTAACGATATAAAAGGGCGAAAATGCTTATTTTAGCAAAACATCACGTTTTGAGTTTTTCAGCTTTTTTAACGCGAAAAAACAGCAAAAAAACGACAAATTTTTATTATTCTTTTTTTATTAATATTGCGTCTTTTTGGGGCAATTTAAACGATCTAAAATGCTTAAAAAATGTTTTTTTTTAGAAAAAACACCCGTTTTGAGTTTTTAATATGCTTTTAAGGGTAAAAAAACAAAAAAATGACAAATTTTTTTTATTATTTCTTTTTTTATTAATATTGCTTCTATTTAAACGATTTAAACAATCTAAAATGCTTAAAAAATGCTTATTTTAGAAAAAACAGCAGGGTTTTGAGCTTTAATCTGCTTTTTAACGCGTAAAAAAACATAACAACGAAAAAATTTTTTTATTATTCTTTTTTATTCATATTGTTTCTATTTGATCGTTTTCAACGTCTAAAATGTTTTAAAATGTTTTTTAGCAAAACAGCACTTTTTTGAGCTTTAATCCCCTTTTTAACTCGTAAAACAGCATAAAACGACAATTTTTATTATTCTTTTTTTTATTAATATTGCGTCTATTTGAACGGTTTCCAACGATCTAAAATGCTTGAAAATGCTTATTTTAGAAAACAACGTTTTGAGTTTTTAATCTGCGTTTTAACGCGTAAAACAGCAAAAAAACGACGAATTTTTTTTCGTTTTTATTAATATTGCTTCTATTTGAAGGGTTTAAAACGATCTAAAATGCTTGAAAATGTTATTTTCCCCCAAAACAGCACTTTTTGAGTTTTTAACCCTGCGTTTTAACGGGGTAAAAAAACAAAAAACTTTTAAATTTTTATTATTTTTTTTATTAATATTGCGTCTATTTGAACGATTTCAACGACCCTAAAATGCTTAAAAAATGCCTATTTTAGAAAAAAACCAGCACGTTTTGAGCTTTAATCTGCGTTTTAACGCGTAAAACAGCAAAAAAACAAAAAAAATTTTTTATTTTTCGTTTTTATTAATATTCTTCTATTTGAACGTTTTCCCCAACGATCTAAAATGCATAAAAAATGCTTATTTTAGCAAAACAGCACGTTTGAGCTTTATTCTGCTTTTTAACGCTAAAAAAACAAAAAAACGACAAAATTTTTTATTATTGTTTTTTTTAAAATTGCGTCCTTTTCGATTTCAACGATCAAAAAATGCTCGAAAATGTTATTTTAAAAAACAAGCACGTTTTGAGCTTTTAATAAACGTTTAACGCGTAAAACCTTAAAAAACGACGAAATTTTTATTATTCTTTTTTATTAATTTTCTATTTGAAGGGATTTCAACGATCAAAAAATGCTTGAAAATGCTTATTTTAGAAAAAACAGCACTTTTTTGAGCTTTAATCTGCTTTTTTAACGCGAAAAAACAGCATAAAAATGACGAATTTTTATTATTCTTTTTTTAAATTTGCTTCTATTTAAAAACGTTTTCCCAAAAATCTAAAATCCCTTGAAAATGTTATTTTAGAAAAAATAGCACTTTTTGAGCTTTAATCTCCCTTTTAACGCGTAAAACAGCATAAAAACAGGAATTTTTTATTATTCTTTTTTTTTTTAAAAATTAAATTTTCTTATTTGAACGTTTCCCAACGATCAAAAAATGCTTGAAAATGTTTATTTTGGCAAAACAGCACGTTTTGAGCTTTAATCGCTTTTTAACGCGTAAATCAGCAAAAAAACGAGGGAATTTTTTTATTATTCGTTTTATATTAAATTCTTTCTATTTGAACGATTTCAACGATCTAAAATGCTTGAAAATGCTTTTTTTTAAAAGCAAAACAGCACTTTTTTGGGGCTTCAATCTGCGTTTAACGCGTAAAAAAACATAAAAACGACAATTTTTTATTATTCTTTTTTTATTAATATTGCGTCTTTTTTAACCGATTTCAACGTCAAAATGCTTGAAAATGCCTATTTTAGCAAAAAGCTTTTTTTGAGTTTTAATCTGCGTTTTAACGCGTAAAACTGCAAAAAAAAACGACAAATTTTTTTATTATTCGTTTTTTTTAATATTTTCTATTTGAACGATTTCAACGATCAAAAAATGCTTGAAAATGCTTATTTTAGCAAAACAGCACGTTTTGAGCTTTAATCGCGTTTTAACGCGTAAACAGCATAAAAATGACGAATTTTATTATTCGTTTTTATTAATATTGCTTCATTTAAACGATTTCAACGATCTAAAATGCTTGAAAATGCTATTTTCAAAACAGCACGTTTGAGCTTTAATCTGCGTTTTGACGCGTAAACAGCATAAAAAGACGAAATATTTATTATTCGTTTTATTATATTGCTTCTATTTGAACGATTTCAACGATCTAAAATGCTTGAAAATGCTTATTTTTAGCAAAACAGCACGTTTTCAGTTTAATTGTTTTAACGCGTATAACAGCATAAAACGACGAATTTTTATTATTCGTTTTTATAATATTGCGTCTATTTGAACGATTTCAACGATCTAAAATGCTTAAAATGCTTATTTTAGCAAAACACAGTTTTGAGCTTTAATCAGCGTTTTAACGCGTAAAACAGCATAAAACGACGAAATTTTTATTATTCGTTTTTATAATATTGCGTCTATTTGAACGATTTCAACGATCTAAAATGCTTGAAAATGCTTATTTTGCAAAACAGCACGTTTTGAGCTTTTAATCTGCGTTTTAACGCGTAAAACAGCATAAAAACGCGAAGAATTTATATTCGTTTTATTAATATTTGCTTCTATTTGAACTATTTCAACGATCTTAAATGCTTGAAAATGTATTTTCGCAAAACAGCACGTTTTGAGCTTTAATCTGCCTTTTAACGCGTAAAACAGCATAAAAATGACGAATTTTTATTATTCGTTTTTATTAATATTGCCTCTATTTGAACGATTTCAACGATCTAAAATGCTTGAAAATGCTTATTTTAGCAAAACAGCACGTTTTGAGCTTTATTCTGCGTTTTAACGCGTAAAACAGCATAAAAACGACGAATTTTTATTATTCGTTTTTATTAATATTGCGTCTATTTGAACGATTTCAACGATCTAAAATGCTTGAAAATGCTTATTTTTGCAAAACAGCACGTTTTGAGCTTTAATCTGCGTTTAACGCGTAAAACAGCATAAAACGACGAATTTTTATTATTCGTTTTTATTAATATTGCTTCTATTCGAACGATTTCAACGATCTAAAATGCTTGAAAATGCTTATTTTAGCAAAACAGCACGTTTTGAGCTTTATTCTGCGTTTTAACGCGTATAACAGCATAAAACGACGAAATTTTTATTATTCGTTTTTATTAATTGCGTCCATTTGAACGATTTCAACGATCTAAAAATGCTTGAAAATGCTTATTTTAGCAAAACAGCACGTTTTGAGCTTTTAATCTGCGTTTTAACGCGTAAAACAGCATAAAACGACGAAATTTTATTATTCGTTTTTATTAATATTGCTTCTATTTAAACGATTTCAACGATCTAAAATGCTTGAAAATGCTTATTTTAGCAAAACAGCACGTTTTGAGCTTTAATCTGCGTTTTAACGCTTAAAACAAGCATAAAAACGACAAATTTTTATTATTCGTTTTTATTCATATTGCTTCTATTTGAACGATTTCAACAATCTAAAATGCTTGAAAATGCTTATTTTAGCAAAACAGCACGTTTTGAGCTTTAATCTGCGTTTTAACGCGTAAAACAGCATAAAACGACGAATTTTTATTATTCGTTTTTATTAATATTGCGTCTATTTGAACGATTTTAACGATATAAAAACGCTTGAAAATGCTTATTTTAGCAAAACATCACGTTTTGAGTTTAATCAGCGTTTTAACGCGTAAAACAAATAAAACGACGAAATTTTTATTATCGTTTTTATTAATATTGCGTCTATTTGAACGATTTCAACGATCTAAAATGCTTGAAAATGCTTATTTTAGCAAAACAGCACGTTTTGAGCTTTAATATGCGTTTTAACGCGTAAAACAGCATAAAATGACGAATTTTTATTACTCGTTTTTATTAATATTGCTTCTATTTAAACGATTTCAACAATCTAAAAATGCTTGAAAATCCCTTTTTTTAGCAAAACGCACG